>NC_141832.1:5524708-5537208 GCF_982586985.1 Callionymus lyra | reverse complement strand
TAGATGTCATCCCATGCTTAACAACACAACAACACAACAACACTTCGATTAAATAAGTTGAACTGCTTCCATATTCTGAAATATACGACTTTTGCTGTCGAGGAAGTTTCCGCTGAGGTCGTCGAGTTTGTGACGGACAGCTGCAGTGGGTGACCCTTGACCTTCCGCAGGTGCAGGAAGCGACGAAGGGATTATAAATGGACGCATTAGTGGTCGATCATCGATGGTCGCCTGGAGTTTAGCTCCTCCCACTCCGACGACTCGCCAGCTGCTGCGTCACGAGAGTGTGTTGATGGTGTCGCGTCGGCTGCTGGTTGTGTAGTCGACGCTACACACTCGCTTCACTGCGACACTTGTGGGTCTGTGAGGGTTTATCTGTCTTCTATTGGTCGGGTCTGGCTGCGACGATCTCTGGAGGCTCGTGTTCCCGAGCGTTTGTGTTTGTCGTTCGTTTAAACAAATACTTATACTTATACCAGCGTCATTAAATCACTAGTATTTCATATACTTCAAAACAAGAATATTTCCATAAAAACATTGTAAAAAAACATGTTTATATGTCATTGAATATATTCACATGTTCTTGTCTGGAGGTCACATGACCTGAGCTGCTCTCTTCAATGATTGGCTGTTGAATCTACACTCGTCTGTTGAAGAGTTTGTGTCTTTACCTGCAGCCTGTGTGAGTGTGTGTGTGTGTTTTTGTCTTTGTGTCTGTGTGTGTGTGTCTTTGTGTGAGTGTGAGTGTGAGTGTGTGTGTGTGTGTGTGTGTTTGTGTTTGTGTGAGTGTGTGTGTCTCTGTGTGAGTGTATGTGTCTTTGTGTGAGTGTGAGTGTGTGTGTGTTTGTGTTTGTGTGAGTGTGTGTGTCTTTGTGTGGGTGTGTGTGTCTCTGTGTGTATGTGTGTGTCTCTATGTGAGTGTGTGTGTCTCAGTGTGAGTGAGTTTCTGTGTGAGTGTGTGAGTCATTGATCTGGTTGCAAAACAGCCGATCAATACATGACTCTTGGTCTTGAGTGGACGAACATCAGTGGACGAGAAAACGGGACGATTATCTGGACTCTTGTTATGATCTGGACTCTTGTTATTATCTGGACTCTTTTTATGATCTGGACTCTTGTTATTATCTGGACTCTTGTTATGATCTGGACTCTTGTTATTTTCTGGACTCTTGTTATGATCTGGACTCTTGTTATGATCTGGACTCTTGTTATGATCTGGACATTTGTTATTATCTGGACTCTCGTTATTATCTGGACTCTCGTTATGATCTGGACTCTATTTATGATCTGGACTCTTGTTATTATCTGGACTCTTGTTATGATCTTGACTCGTGTTATGATCTGAACTCTTGTTATTATCTGGACTCTTGTTATGAACTAGACATTTGTTATGATCTGGACTCTCGTTATTATCTGGACTCTCGTTATGATCTGGACTCTCGTTATGATCTGGACTCTATTTATGATCTGGACTCTTGTTATGATCTGGACTCTTGTTATGATCTGGACATTTGTTATTATCTGGACTCTCGTTATTATCTGGACTCTCGTTATGATCTGGACTCAATTTATGATCTGGACTCTATTTATGATCTGGACTCTTGTTATGATCTTGACTCGTGTTATGATCTGAACTCTTGTTATTATCTGGACTCGTGTTATGATCTGAACTCTTGTTATTATCTGGACTCTTGATATTATCTGGACTCTTGATATGATCTGGACTCGTGTTATGATCTGAACTCTTGTTATTATCTGGACTCTTGTTATGATCTGGACTCTTGTTATTATCTGGACTCTTGATATTATCTGGACTCTTGATATGATCTGGACAGTTGTTATTATCTGGACTCTTTTTATTATCTGGACTCTTGTTATTATCTGGACTCTTGTTATGATCTGGACTCTTGTTATGATCTGGACTCATGTTATGATCTGGACATTTGTTATTAACTGGACTCTTGTTATTATCTGGACTCTTGATATGATCTGGACTCTTGTTATGATCTGGACTCTTGTTATGATCTCAACTCTTGCTATTATCTGGACTCTTGATATGATCTAGACAGTTGTTATTATCTGGACTCTTGATATTATCTGGACTCTTGTTATGATCTGGACTCTTGTTATTATCTGGACTCTCGTTATGATCTGGACTCTTGTTATTATCTGGACTCTTGTTATGATCTGGACTCTTGTTATGATCTGGACTCTTGCTATTATCTGGACTCTTGATATGATCTAGACAGTTGTTATGATCTGGACTCTTGTTATGAACTGGACTCTTGTTATGATCTGGACTCTTGTTATTATCTGGACTCTCGTTATGATCTGGACTCTCGTTATTATCTGGACTCTTGTTATGATCTGGACTCTCGTTATGATCTGGACTCTATTTATTATCTGGACTCTTGGTATTATTTGGACTCTTGTTATGATCTGGACTCTCGTTAAGAAAAAAAACACAATCAAAAACCCACAAACATCACAAACTTCAAGTTGTAAACACACACAGCGGAGTGACAATACTTTGTGTTAATTCCTCACATGTTTGTGTGCGCCATCATCACACGTTTGTGTTGGTGTGTGTGTCATCACACGTTTGTGTTGGTGTGTGTGTCATCACACGTTTGTGTTGGTGTGTGTGTCATCACAGAGACGTTGGTTAAGTAATTAAGTAGTTATTGATCGTATGTTAAGGATCATCGCTCCCTGCAGGCGACGCACACCTCCTTCACAGACACACACCTCCCTGAGGGACACACACCTCACTGAGACACACACCTCACTGAGACACACACCTCACTGAGACACACACCACCCTGAGGGACACACACACCTCCCTGAGACACACACACACACCGGCGATTAGTGCCTCGTGTGGGACCAAACCTGGAGCTCACCTGTGACGACACGTGTGGCGTCACTAGTGGTGTCCTGTTCAATTTGAAATATGTCGACAGAAGCTTCAGCTTATTATACACCGAAGGGAAGAAACATTGACCTTTGACCCCTTTCACTGTTAATAGTTCTTTCTCTTCTTAAGTTTGGAAAGAAAGATAATGAAGAAACACAAATGAAATAAACAAAAATAACATTCAAAGAAGAAAAATAATAAAAAAAACGTTTTAAATAAAGAAAATAACAATAAAAAATTATTAAAAATAACATTTTAAAATATAGAAAATAACAATAAAAAAAATAGAAAATAACAATAAGAAATGAAGAAATCCTATATATTTACATCTATATATATAAAGGGATGTAAACATGTTAAAAGCAGGTAAAATAACAATAGAAAATTAAGAAATTAACATTTTAAAATAAAGATAATAACAATAAAAAAAGGAAAAATAACATTTTAAAATAAAGAAATCTTATATATATAGATATATATCTATAGATATAGATATATCTCTATATAGATATAAATATATATATATATATCTATATAGATATATATCTATATAGAGATATATCTATAGATATATATATAGATATATATATCTATATAGATATAGATATCTATATCTATATAGATATAGATATATATATCTATATAGATATATATATCTATATAGATATATATATCTATATAGATATAGATATATATCTATATATAAAGGGGTGTTAAGATGTTAAAAGCAGGTAGAATAAGATGAAAAGAAGGCACTACTAATGTGAAAAAAAAGTGTAGAATCAATGACAGAAGCAATAATGACCAACACGGACGTGAAGAACATGTTCTTCTGAGGAACAATCAAGAGAACATGTGAGCGTCAGCATCACTTCAGTGTCGACATCATCTTCAGCTCGACATGGTCTGAAGACACTTGATAGCAAATCAGTGCAGAAGACAGATGGAGCAGATAATGGAGGGAAAGATGCAGGAGCAGCAGATTGAAGATGGAATTCTTGCTTCTGTGACCAGTTTATGTCACTTCCTGTCTGTAAATCACACTGTACAGAGTTTAATTAAACCTGCTCTGATGAGAGAGTGTGTGTGTGTGTGTGTGTGTGTGTGGAGCTGTGTGTGTGTGTGGAGCTGTGTAGCTGTGTGTGTGTGTGTCACTGTGTAGCTGTGTGTGTGTGTCACTGTGTAGCTGTGTGTGTGTGTGTCACTGTGTAGCTGTGTGTGTGTGTCACTGTGTAGCTGTGTGTGTGTGTGTGGAGCTGTGTAGCTGTGAGTGTGTGTCACTGTGTAGCTGTGTGTGTGTGTGTCACTGTGTAGCTGTGTGTGTGTGTCACTGTGTAGCTGTGTGTGTGTGTGTCACTGTGTAGCTGTGTGTGTGTGAGTGTAGCTGTGTGTGTGTGTCACTGTGTAGCTGTGTGTGTGTGTGTCACTGTGTAGCTGTGTGTGTGTGTGTCACTGTGTAGCTGTGTGTGTGTGTGTCACTGTGTAGCTGTGTGTGTGTGTGTCACTGTGTAGCTGTGTGTGTGTGTCACTGAAGTATTTCACTGTGTAGCTGTGTGTGTGTGTCACTGTGTAGCTGTGTGTGTGTGTGTCACTGTGTAGCTGTGAGTGTGTGTGTCACTGAAGTATTTCACTGTGTAGCTGTGTGTGTGTGTGTCACTGTGTAGCTGTGAGTGTGTGTGTCACTGAAGTATTTCACTGTGTAGCTGTGTGTGTGTGTGTCACTGTGTAGTTTTGTGTGTGTGTCACTGAAGTATTTCACTGTGTAGCTGTGCGTGTGTGTGTCACTGTGTAGCTGTGTGGCATTACCAGTGTGTGTGTGTCACTGAAGTATTTCACTGTGTAGGTGTGTGTTTTTACCAGTGTGTATTTCCACCATTGTGTAGCTTTGTTCTCACCAGTGTGTAGCATCGTTTCATCAGCGTGTAGCTTTGTTTTCACCAGTGTGTAGCATCGTTTTCATCAGTGTGTAGCATCGTTTTCATCAGTGTGTAGCTTTGTTTTCACCAGTGTGTAGCATCGTTTTCATCAGTGTGTAGCATCGTTTTCATCAGTGTGTAGCATCGTTTTCATCAGCGTGTAGCTTTGTTTTCACCAGTGTGTAGCATCGTTTTCACCAGTGTGTAGCATCGTTTTCATCAGTGTGTAGCATCGTTTTCATCAGCGTGTAGCCTTGTTTTCACCAGTGTGTAGCATCGTTTTCATCAGTGTGTAGCTTTGTTTTCACCAGTGTGTAGCATCGTTTTCATCAGTGTGTAGCTTTGTTTTCACCAGTGTGTAGCCTTGTTTTCATCAGTGTGTAGCATCGTTTTCATCAGTGTGTAGCTTTGTTTTCACCAGTGTGTAGCATCGTTTTCATCAGTGTGTAGCTTTGTTTTCACCAGTGTGTAGCTTTGTTTTCACCAGTGTGTAGCATCGTTTTCATCAGTGTGTAGCTTTGTTTTCACCAGTGTGTAGCTTTGTTTTCACCAGTGTGTAGATCAGTACTACTGTGTAGCTGTGTTTTTTTTTTCTCGTCTTTAGTTCAGTTTTTATTAGTTTGTATTTGTGTGTTTTATTAGGGTTACGTTTTGGTTTATCCATGTTTTTTTTCCATTATCATGAGTAATAAGGTTTTGTGTTTCATAGCTGTGTAGTCGTGTTTTTTTATCCCTATGAAGTTGTGTGTTTGCTGGGTTTTAGTCGTGTAGTTGTCTTTGATCTCAAGTAATAAATTGTGTGTAAAATACAACGGCATTAGTAAAAAAAGTAAAAACACAACAACTCAGTGGTAAAAACACAACAGTATAAACACAAAAACACAGTGGTAAAAACACAACAGTATAAACACAAAAACACAGTGGTAAAAACACAACAGTATAAACACAAAAACACAACTCCTCTTGCGCAGACGTCCTTCCTTGTAGACTCTTTATCAAAGTGTTTGATTGACACCTGAGGTACCAACATGGTGAACTCTCTCTTTACACAAGGTTTTTAACGATACATTTAAACTATTGTGGAGCCTTTACTCAAAAAAACAGGCTTCATGAGGTTCTGGTTCTGTTGGATCTGTCGTCAGCCTTTGACACAGTTGCACCAGATCCTGCTGAGAAGACTGAGGGATGAAGACTGTCTGGGTCTGTGTTCCAGTGGTTCTCATCTTACCTTTCAGTGTCATTGTATCTGTCAATCAAATGAGGTCTGAATCATCTGTTGTGTGGAGTCCCTCAAGGTTCTGTTCTGGGTCCTTTATTGTTTTTGCTGGGACCAGAGGAGAGAAATCCTTCCAGACAGTTGCTCCTAAGCTTTGGAACCATCTCTGTGTTTGATGATCTACTGACTCCTTGAAGAAACATCTGTGTTTGATGATCTACTGACTCCTTGAAGAAACATCTGTGTTTGATGATCTACTGACTCCTTGAAGAAACATCTGTGTTTGATGATCTACTGACTCCTTCAAGAAACATCTGTGTTTGATGATCTACTGACTCCTTCAAGAAACATCTGTGTTTGATGATCTACTGACTCCTTCAAGAAACATCTGTGTTTGATGATCTACTGACTCCTTCAAGAAACATCTGTGTTTGATGATCTACTGACTCCTTCAAGAAACATCTGTGTTTATGATCTACTGACTCCTTCAAGAAACATCTGTGTTTGATGATCTACTGACTCCTTCAAGAAACATCTGTGTTTATGATCTACTGACTCCTTCAAGAAACATGTGTGTTTAATGATCTACTGACTCCTTCAAGAAACATCTGTGTTTGATGATCTACTGACTCCTTCAAGAAACATCTGTGTTTGATGATCTACTGACTCCTTCAAGAAACATCTGTGTTTGATGATCTACTGACTCCTTCAAGAAACATCTGTTTGATGATCTACTGACTCCTTCAAGAAACATCTGTGTTTGATGATCTACTGACTCCTTCAAGAAACATCTGTGTTTGATGATCTACTGACTCCTTCAAGAAACATCTGTGTTTGATGATCTACTGACTCCTTCTAGAAACATCTGTGTTTGATGATCTACTGACTCCTTCAAGAAACATCTGTGTTTGATGATCTACTGACTCCTTCAAGAAACATCTGTGTTTATGATCTACTGACTCCTTCAAGAAACATCTGTGTTTGATGATCTACTGACTCCTTCAAGAAACATCTGTGTTTGATGATCTACTGACTCCTTCAAGAAACATCTGTGTTTGATGATCTACTGACTCCTTCAAGAAACATCTCTGTGTTTGATGATCTACTGACTCCTTCAAGAAACATCTGTGTTTATGATCTACTGACTCCTTCAAGAAACATCTGTGTTTGATGATCTACTGACTCCTTCAAGAAACATCTGTGTTTGATGATCTACTGACTCCTTCAAGAAACATCTCTGTGTTTGATGATCTACTGACTCCTTCAAGAAACATCTGTGTTTGATGATCTACTGACTCCTTCAAGAAACATCTCAAGACACTTTTATTTGAGCTTTTCCTTGATTCCTTGAGACTCTTGTCTTGGTCTCAGTTTTATCTTGACCTTATAGAAAGTATATATTTTATTGAGTATTGTTTGGATTGTTTAAGTGATTTGTGACCCTGGTCTGGAAAGATCTACAAATATAAATTACTTGCAACAGTGAATCTGTTCAGAGAATTATCTTCTCGACTCTGGTTTGTTCTCAACTTCACGACTCAAACTGTTGTTGTTGGTGTGAAAATGACAAAATGTTTCCGGACATTGAGCCAATCACACGACAGCATGTCATGTGTTGCGTAACAACCGCTTCAGTTGTTGCTGTGGAGAGGCTTGTTGTTGGTTGTTGTGTGGTCGTACTAGTGTGTTGATGTTTGTTTATACTAGTGTGTTGATGTGTGGTCGTACTAGTGTGTTGATGTTTGTTTATACTAGTGTGTTGATGTGTGGTCGTACTAGTGTGTTGATGTTTGTTTATACTAGTGTGTTGATGTTTGTTTATACTAGTGTGTTGATGTTTGTTTATACTAGTGTGTTGATGTTTGTTTATACTAGTGTGTTGATGTTTGTTTATACTAGTGTGTTGATGTGTGGTCGTACTAGTGTGTTGATGTTTGTTTATACTAGTGTGTTGATGTGTGGTCGTACTAGTGTGTTGATGTTTGTTTATACTAGTGTGTTGATGTGTGGTCGTACTAGTGTGTTGATGTTTGTTTATACTAGTGTGTTGATGTTTGTTTATACTAGTGTGTTGATGTGTGGTCGTACTAGTGTGTTGATGTTTGTTTATACTAGTGTGTTGATGTTTGTTTATACTAGTGTGTTGTTGTGTCGTCGTACTAGTGTGTTGACGTTTGTTTATACTAGTGTGTTGATGTGTGGTCGTACTAGTGTGTTGATGTTTGTTTATACTAGTGTGTTGATGTTTGTTTATACTAGTGTGTTGATGTGTGGTCGTACTAGCGTGTTGATGTTTGTTTATACTAGTGTGTTGATGTTTGTTTATACTAGTGTGTTGATGTGTGGTCGTACTAGTGTGTTGATGTTTGTTTATACTAGTGTGTTGATGTTTGTTTATACTAGTGTGTTGATGTGTGGTCGTACTAGTGTGTTGATGTTTGTTTATACTAGTGTGTTGATGTGTGGTCGTACTAGTGTGTTGATGTTTGTTTATACTAGTGTGTTGATGTGTGGTCGTACTAGTGTGTTGATGTTTGTTTATACTAGTGTGTTGATGTTTGTTTATACTAGTGTGTTAATGTTTGTTTGTACTAGTGTGTTGATGTTTGTTTATACTAGTGTGTTGTTGTGTGGTCGTTCTAGTGTGTTGATGTTTGTTTATACTAGTGTGTTGATGTGTGGTCGTACTAGTGTGTTGATGTTTGTTTATACTAGTGTGTTGATGTTTGTTTATACTAGTGTGTTGATGTTTGTTTGTACTAGTGTGTTGATGTTTGTTTATACTAGTGTGTTGTTGTGTGGTCGTTCTAGTGTGTTGATGTTTGTTTATACTAGTGTGTTGATGTTTGTTTATACTAGTGTGTTGATGTGTGGTTGTACTAGTGTGTCGATGTTTGTTTATACTAGTGTGTTGATGTGTGGTTGTACTAGTGTGTTGATGTTTGTTTATACTAGTGTGTTGATGTGTGGTTGTACTAGTGTGTCGATGTTTGTTTATACTAGTGTGTTGATGTGTGGTCGTACTAGTGTGTTGATGTTTGTTTATACTAGTGTGTTGATGTGTGGTCGTACTAGTGTGTTGATGTTTGTTTATACTAGTGTGTTGATGTTTGTTTATACTAGTGTGTTGATGTTTGTTTATACTAGTGTGTTGATGTTTGTTTATACTAGTGTGTTGATGTTTGTTTATACTAGTGTGTTGATGTGTGGTCGTACTAGTGTGTTGATGTTTGTTTATACTAGTGTGTTGATGTGTGGTCGTACTAGTGTGTTGATGTTTGTTTATACTAGTGTGTTGATGTGTGGTCGTACTAGTGTGTTGATGTTTGTTTATACTAGTGTGTTGATGTTTGTTTATACTAGTGTGTTGATGTGTGGTCGTACTAGTGTGTTGATGTTTGTTTATACTAGTGTGTTGATGTTTGTTTATACTAGTGTGTTGTTGTGTCGTCGTACTAGTGTGTTGACGTTTGTTTATACTAGTGTGTTGATGTGTGGTCGTACTAGTGTGTTGATGTTTGTTTATACTAGTGTGTTGATGTTTGTTTATACTAGTGTGTTGATGTGTGGTCGTACTAGCGTGTTGATGTTTGTTTATACTAGTGTGTTGATGTTTGTTTATACTAGTGTGTTGATGTGTGGTCGTACTAGTGTGTTGATGTTTGTTTATACTAGTGTGTTGATGTTTGTTTATACTAGTGTGTTGATGTGTGGTCGTACTAGTGTGTTGATGTTTGTTTATACTAGTGTGTTGATGTGTGGTCGTACTAGTGTGTTGATGTTTGTTTATACTAGTGTGTTGATGTGTGGTCGTACTAGTGTGTTGATGTTTGTTTATACTAGTGTGTTGATGTTTGTTTATACTAGTGTGTTAATGTTTGTTTGTACTAGTGTGTTGATGTTTGTTTATACTAGTGTGTTGTTGTGTGGTCGTTCTAGTGTGTTGATGTTTGTTTATACTAGTGTGTTGATGTGTGGTCGTACTAGTGTGTTGATGTTTGTTTATACTAGTGTGTTGATGTTTGTTTATACTAGTGTGTTGATGTTTGTTTGTACTAGTGTGTTGATGTTTGTTTATACTAGTGTGTTGTTGTGTGGTCGTTCTAGTGTGTTGATGTTTGTTTATACTAGTGTGTTGATGTTTGTTTATACTAGTGTGTTGATGTGTGGTTGTACTAGTGTGTCGATGTTTGTTTATACTAGTGTGTTGATGTGTGGTTGTACTAGTGTGTTGATGTTTGTTTATACTAGTGTGTTGATGTGTGGTTGTACTAGTGTGTCGATGTTTGTTTATACTAGTGTGTTGATGTGTGGTCGTACTAGTGTGTTGATGTTTGTTTATACTAGTGTGTTGATGTGTGGTCGTACTAGTGTGTTGATGTTTGTTTATACTAGTGTGTTGATGTTTGTTTATACTAGTGTGTTGATGTGTGGTCGTACTAGTGTGTTGATGTTTGTTTATACTAGTGTGTTGATGTGTGGTCGACTAGTGTGTTGATGTTTGTTTATACTAGTGTGTTGTTGTGTGGTCGTACTTGTGTGTTGATGTTTGTTTATACTAGTGTGTTGTTGTGTGGTCGTACTAGTGTGTTGATGTTTGTTTATACTAGTGTGTTGATGTGTGGTCGTACTAGTGTGTTGATGTTTGTTTATACTAGTGTGTTGATGTGTGGTCGTACTAGTGTGTTGATGTTTGTTTATACTAGTGTGTTGATGTTTGTATATACTAGTGTGTTGATGTTTGTTTGTACTAGTGTGTTGATGTTTGTTTATACTAGTGTGTTGTTGTGTGGTCGTACTAGTGTGTTGATGTTTGTTTATACTAGTGTGTTGATGTTTGTTTATACTAGTGTGTTGTTGTGTGGTCCTACTAGTGTGTTGATGTTTGTTTATACTAGTGTGTTGATGTGTGGTCGTACTAGTGTGTTGATGTTTGTTTATACTAGTGTGTTGATGTTTGTATATACTAGTGTGTTGATGTTTGTTTGTACTAGTGTGTTGATGTTTGTTTATACTAGTGTGTTGTTGTGTGGTCGTACTAGTGTGTTGATGTTTGTTTATACTAGTGTGTTGATGTTTGTTTATACTAGTGTGTTGTTGTGTGGTCGTACTAGTGTGTTGATGTTTGTTTATACTAGTGTGTTGATGTTTGTTTATACTAGTGTGTTGTTGTGTAGTCGTACTAGTGTGTTGATGTTTGTTTATACTAGTGTGTTGTTGTGTGGTCATACTAGTGTGTTGATGTTTGTTTATACTAGTGTGTTGATGTTTGTTTATACTAGTGTGTTGATGTTTGTTTGTACTAGTGTGTTGTTGTGTGGTCGTACTAGTGTGTTGATGTTTGTTTATACTAGTGTGTTGTTGTATGGTCGTACTAGTGTGTTGATGTTTGTTTATACTAGTGTGTTGATGTTTGTTTATACTAGTGTGTTGATGTGTGGTCGTACTAGTGTGTTGATGTTTGTTTATACTAGTGTGTTGATGTTTGTTTATACTAGTGTGTTGATGTGTGGTCGTACTAGTGTGTTGATGTTTGTTTATACTAGTGTGTTGATGTTTGTTTATACTAGTGTGTTGTTGTGTCGTCGTACTAGTGTGTTGATGTTTGTTTATACTAGTGTGTTGATTTGTGGTCGTACTAGTGTGTTGATGTTTGTTTATACTAGTGTGTCGATGTTTGTTTATACTAGTGTGTCGATGTTTGCTTATACTAGCGTGTTGATGTTTGTTTATACTAGTGTGTTGATGTTTGTTTATACTAGTGTGTTGATGTGTGGTCGTACTAGTGTGTTGATGTTTGTTTATACTAGTTTTTTGATGTTTGCTTATACTAGTGTGTTGATGTTTGTTTATACTAGTTTTTTGATGTTTGTTTATACTAGTGTTGTTGTTTTTTATACTTGTGTGTTGATGTTTGTTTATACTAGTGTGTTGTTGAGTGGTCGTACTAGTGTGTTGATGTTTGTTTATACTAGTGTGTTGAAGTTTGTTTATAGTTGTGTGTTGATGTTTGTTTATACTATTGTGTTGATGTGTTTTTACTAGTGTGTTGTTGTTTGTTTATACTAGTGTGTTGTTGTGTGGTCGTAGTAGTGTGTTGTTGTTTGTTTATACTAGTAGGTTGTTGTGTGGTTGTACTAGTGTGTTGTTGTATGTTTATACTAGTGTGTTGTTGTGTGGTCGTACTAGTGTGTTGATGTTTGTTTATACTAGTGTGTTGTTGTGTGGTCGTAGTAGTGTGTTGTTGTTTGTTTATACTAGTAGGTTGTTGTGTGGTTGTACTAGTGTGTTGTTGTATGTTTATACTAGTGTGTTGTTGTGTGGTTGTACTAGTGTGTTGTTCTTTCTTTATAAAGTTTTACCTTACCTTACCTTACTAGTGTGTTGATGTTTGTTTATACCAGTGGGTTGTTGTGTGGGCCTACTAGTGTGTTGTTGTTTGTTTATACTA
>NC_141832.1:5502208-5519708 GCF_982586985.1 Callionymus lyra | reverse complement strand
ACATGTTTCAAAGAACAGATCGTGATACATGTTTTAAAGAACATATCGTGATACATGTTTCAAAGAACATATCGTGATACATGTTTCAAAGAACAGATCGTGATACATGTTTTAAAGAACATATCGTGATACATGTTTCAAAGAACAGATTGTGATACATGTTTTAAAGAACATATCGTGATACATGTTTCAAAGAACATATCGTGATACATGTTTCAAAGAACATATCGTGATACATGTTTCAAAGAACAGATCGTGATACATGAAGGTATCATGATACATGTTTCAAAGAACAAATCGTGATACATGTTTCAAAGAACATATCGTGATACATGTTTCAAAGAACAGATCGTGATACATGAAGGTATCATGATACATGTTTCAAAGAACAAATCGTGATACATGTTTCAAAGAACATATCGTGATACATGTTTCAAAGAACAGATCATGATACATGAAGGTATCATGATACATGTTTCAAAGAACAAATCGTGATACATGTTTCAATGAACATATCGTGATACATGTTTTAAAGAACATACCGTGATACATGTAATCGTAGAAGGTATCGTGATACATGTTTCAAAGAACAAATCGTGATACATGTTTCAAAGAACATATCGTGATACATGTTTTAAAGAACATACTGTGATACATGTCTCAAAGAACATATCTTGATACATGTCTCAAAGAACATATCTTGATACATGTCTCAAAGAACATATCTTGATACATGTTTCAAAGAACATATCATGATAGATGTTTCAAAGAACATGTTGTGATACATGTTTCAAAGAACATACTGTGATACATGTCTCAAAGAACATATCTTGATACATGTTTCAAAGAACATATCTTGATACATGTCTCAAAGAACATATCTTGATACATGTTTCAAAGAACATACTGTGATACATGTCTCAAAGAACATATCTTGATACATGTTTCAAAGAACATATCTTGATACATGTCTCAAAGAACATATCTTGATACATGTCTCAAAGAACATATCTTGATACATGTTTCAAAGAACATATCATGATAGATGTTTCAAAGAACATGTTGTGATACATGTTTCAAAGAACATACTGTGATACATGTCTCAAAGAACATATCGTGATACATGTTTCAAAGAACATATCGTGATACATGTTTTAAAGAACATACTGTGATACATGTCTCAAAGAACATATCTTGATACATGTTTCAAAGAACATATCATGATAGATGTTTCAAAGAACATATCTTGATACATGTTTCAAAGAACATATCATGATAGATGTTTCAAAGAACATGTTGTGATACATGTTTCAAAGAACATACTGTGATACATGTCTCAAAGAACATATCGTGATACATGTTTCAAAGAACATATCGTGATACATGTTTTAAAGAACATACTGTGGTACATGTCTCAAAGAACATATCTTGATACACGTTTCAAAGAACATATCATGATAGATGTTTCAAAGAACATGTTGTGATACATGTTTCAAAGAACATATCATGATACATGTTTCAAAGAATGTATCGTAGAAGGTATAGTGATATATTTGTTTTGCCATCATAGTATTGATGTGTACTCACAATAAATGATTCATCAAGAAGCTCTAAGTGCTGCTGACTCTGGTTCGGTCTCTTCATGTCACTGCAGTATTTTAGTTCATGGACCTGATACTATCAGACGCTGAAATATTCATGTTTTCATCTCGAGGTTCTGACTCGTGAACCTGAAGGAATCAACTCCAGTGAGTCGTCAAGTTGTTGAGTCACAGTCACTTGTTGGCGACTGTTAGACCCACAATACACACACATGTGAACACACACATGCGAACAAACACACACATGTGAACACACACATGCGAACACACACATGTGAACACACACACATGCGAACACACACACACACATGTGAACACACACATGCGAACAAACACACACATGTGAACACACACATGCGAACACACACACACACATGTGAACACACACATGCGAACACACACATGTGAACACAAACACATGCGAACACACACACACACATGTAAACACACCCATGCGAACACACACATGCGAACACACACACATGCGAACACACACACACACATGTGAACACACACATGCAAACACACACACATGCGAACACACACACACACATGTGAACACACACATGCGAACACACACATACGAACACACACACATGCGAACACACACACACATATGTGAACACACACATGCGAACACACACATGTGAACACACACACATGTGAACACACACACACATGTGAACACAGACACATGCGAACACACACACACATGTGAACACACACATGCAAACACACACACATGCGAACACACACACACACATGTGAACACACACATGCGAACACACACATGCGAACACACACACACATATGTGAACACACACATGCGAACACACACACATGCGAACACACACACACACATGTGAACACACACATGCGAACACACACATGCGAACACACACACATGCGAAAACACACACACACACATGTGAACACACAGATGCGAACACACACACATGCAAACACACACACATGCGAACACACACACACACATGTGAACACACAGATGCGAACACACACATGCGAACACACACACATGCGAACACACACACATGTGAACACACACATGCAAACACACACACACATGTGAACACACACATGCAAACACACACACATGCGAACACACACACACACATGTGAACACACACATGCGAACACACACATGCGAACACACACACATGCGAACACACACACACACACATGTGAACACACACATGCGAACACACACATACGAACACACACACATGCGAACACACACACACACATGTGAACACACACATGCGAACACACACATGTGAACACACACACATGTGAACACACACACACATGTGAACACAGACACATGCGAACACACACACACATGTGAACACACACATGCAAACACACACACATGCGAACACACACACACACATGTGAACACACACATGCGAACACACACATGCGAACACACACACACATATGTGAACACACACATGCGAACACACACACATGCGAACACACACACACACATGTGAACACACACATGCGAACACACACATGCGAACACACACACATGCGAAAACACACACACACACATGTGAACACACAGATGCGAACACACACACATGCAAACACACACACATGCGAACACACACACACACATGTGAACACACAGATGCGAACACACACATGCGAACACACACACATGCGAACACACACACATGTGAACACACACATGCAAACACACACATGCGAACACACACACATGCAAACACACACACATGCGAACACACACACATGCAAACACACACATGTGAACACACACATGCGAACACACACATGCAAACACACACACACGCATATGTGAACACACACACATGCGAACACACACACATGCGAACACACATACATGCAAACACACACACACGTGAACACACACTCATGCGAACACACATACATGCAAACACACACACACGTGAACACACACACATGCGAACACACATACATGCAAACACACACACACGTGAACACACACTCATGCGAACACACACATGCGAACACACACATGCGAACACACACATATGAACACACACATGCGAACACACACATGCAAACACACACACACGTGAACACACACTCATGCGAACACACACATGCGAACACACACATGCGAACACACACATATGAACACACACATATGAACACACACATGCGAACACACACATGCAAAAACACACATATGAACACACACATGCGAACACACACATATGGACACACACATGCGAACACACACATATGAACACACACATGCGAACACACACACGTGAACACACACATGTTAACACACACATGCGAACACACACATATGGACACACACATGCGAACACACACACGTGAACACACACATGTTAACACACACATGCGAACACACACACGTGAACACACACATGTTAACACACACATGCGAACACACACATATGGACACACACATGCGAACACACACATGCGAACACACACACGTGAACACACACATGTTAACACACACATGCGAACACACAGATGTTAACACACACATGCGAACACACACATATGAACACACACATGTCAACACACAGATGAACACACACGTGGACGACAACAGTCGCACACCTACTAATCCAACAAGAGAATCCAAAAATAACGCTGGAGGTGGAGAGATTATTGCGACACTAATCTGTGGAAGCTGCTACACAATTACTCTGATTACAGTTGTTGGCACACGGGCCGGACCAGAACCGTCCTGGACCGGTCCGGTATTCGCACGCGTTGTGAGACAAAGGGCTGGTTACCGTGGCAACAGAGCAGCAGGTCGACAGTGAACTTTCAGACTCTCATCAGTCGAGTGTTCGTGGGCCCTGAGTCTGGTCTGGCAGGCTACACACAAACGTGAGGACTTTTAATTGGAGCGCCGGGGTCGAGGGGGGGCAGCTGGGGGGGCGGCGGGGTGGCGTCCCACCCGGCCCTGATGTATGGCCCGTTAAAGACCCGGGACGCGGGCCAGAGGGTCTAAATCACGGCGCTGCTGTCGGGCCGCAGCCATTTCTGAGCCATTTACTCTGAAACCTGTGATTCCTGCAGAGATTAGATCTCGATCCTGCGTCTCTTTCAGGAACACTTGACCTCTGACCTCAAACTTCTGGAACCTTTAGGATCCAAACACACAATAACTTGATGTTTCGACAATCGTCAGAAAAACTACTTCAATGTTAACGTTGACTAAAAGAGTTTCAATGATTTTATTGTTGGTTTTGGCAAAACACACACATATACACACACACACACACACATACACTTGCACACAGATAAACACACACACTTGCACACAGATACACAACTTGCACACAGACACACACACACACACACACCTGTCATTAAAGGTTAATCACACACAGTAACTACAGTAATTATCCAGAGTTATATTTATTTATGTCTGTATTTCAATCCTGGTCCTGTTGTTGCCACGGCAACGCTTGTATCATAAGCTGTGGTTGTGGGTCAGAGCGATAAGAATAGAACCAGAACGGGAACCCGTCGTACGGACGAGGGTCCAAACACAGGAACCCGTCGTACGGACGAGGGTCCAAACACAAGAACCCGTCGTACGGACGAGGGTCCAAACACAGGAACCCGTCGTACGGACGAGGGTCCAAACACAAGAACCCGTCGTACAGACGAGGGTCCAAACACAGGAACCCGTCGTACAGACGAGGGTCCAAACACAGGAACCCGTCGTACGTACAAGGGTCCAAACACAGGAACCCGTCGTACACGAGGGTCCAAACACAAGAACCCGTCGTACGGACGAGGGTCCAAACACAGGAACCCGTCGTACGGACGAAGGTCCAAACATAAGAACCCGTCGTACGGACGAGGGTCCAAACACAGGAACCCGTCGTACGGACGAAGGTCCAAACACAGGAACCCGTCGTACGGACGAAGGTCCAAACACAGGAACCCATCGTACGGACGAGGGTCCAAACACAGGAACCCGTCGTACGGACGAGGGTCCAAACATAAGAACCCGTCATACGGACGAGGGTCCAAACACAGGAACCCGTCGTACGGACGAGGGTCCAAACACAGGAACCCGTCGTACGGACGAAGGTCCAAACATAAGAACCCGTCGTACGGACGAGGGTCCAAACACAGGAACCCGTCGTACGGACGAGGGTCCAAACACAGGAACCCGTCGTACGGACGAGGGTCCAAACACAGGAACCCATCGTACGGACGAGGATCCAAACACAGGAACCCGTCGTACGGACGAGGGTCCAAACATAAGAACCCGTCGTACGGACGAGGGTCCAAACACAGGAACCCGTCGTACGGACGAGGGTCCAAACACAGGAACCCGTCGTACGGACGAAGGTCCAAACACAAGAACCCGTCGTACGGACGAGGGTCCAAACACAGGAACCCGTCGTACGGACGAGGTTCCAAACATAAGAACCCGTCGTACGGACGAGGGTCCAAACACAGGAACCCGTCGTACGGACGAGGGTCCAAACACAGGAACCCGTCGTACGGACGAGGTTCCAAACATAAGAACCCGTCGTACGGACGAGGGTCCAAACACAGGAACCCGTCGTACGGACGAGGGTCCAAACATAAGAACCCGTCGTACGGACGAGGGTCCAAACACAGGAACCCGTCGTACGGACGAGGGTCCAAACACAGGAACCCGTCGTACGGACGAAGGTCCAAACACAGGAACCCGTCGTACGGACGAGGGTCCAAACACAGGAACCCGTAGTACGGACGAGGGTCCAAACACAGGAACCCGTAGTACGGACGAGGGTCCAAACATAACAACCCTTCGTACGGACGAGGGTCCAAACACCAGAACCCGTCGTACACGAGGGTCCAAACACAAGAACCCGTCGTACGGATGAGGGTCCAAACATAAGAACCCGTCGTACGGACGAGGGTCCAAACACCAGAACCCGTCGTACACGAGGGTCCAAACACCGGAACCTTCCTCCTCCTCCCTCATGAATATTCATCACATTACACCTCCGTCCTCGCTGGTGTCCTGCAGGTCCTGGTCCAGCTCATGTCATGTCTCATCAGCATGCAGCGCCGCGACCCGCTCCGGCCCGGTCGGGTCCCGGCGGGTGAGGAGGATGGGGGTGAGGAGGGGGGTGAGGATGGGGGTGAGGAAGGGGGTGAGGAGGGGGGTGAGGAGGGGGGTGAGGAGGCGAGAGCTTGACTGGAGCGTTTGTTTAACGTGGATCTTCAGGAACGTCTCTGGATCTGAAGCGTGGATCCATGAACCAGGTTTATTTGACGAAGACGTGGAGATTAAAAGCACAGACTCGAGGACCAGACGAAGCAGGTTCTGAGGAGGGGAGATGATTGACAGGAGCAGCTTTGACTCCCCCTCACTCGTCCTCACCTGCTGCAGATTATGAGTCGATCGTCCCACGTTTGTCTCTCGAGCAGAAGAACGAAGGAGTCGCGTCTTCAGATGTTGAACGAAGTCAAAAGTTGAAACGATTTTTTAACGTCATGTCTTTTTAAAAATGAAGATTCTATTTATTTTATTTTCATTTTAAAAGCTTCACTTTTGTGTTTCCAATAAGGAAAAATGTCAAAATTAAATTGGTCTTTTAAATTCAATATACATGTGGGTGTAATAGAGTCACCAGACATGACCAACAGAGCTCAGAGCTACTGATCAAATTTACTAAAAAACAACAAAAGAAAATTTAACTGGAGGCCGTCAGGCTTCATTGGCTCTTCACTGCCCTCTAGTGGACGCCAACATCCCCCCACATATAAAATACATCACAGATACACACACTTGCACACATATACACACACTTGCACACATATACACACACTTGCACACAGATACACACACACACTTGCACACATATACACACACTTGCACGCATATATACACACACTTTCACACACATACACACCCACATGTACACACACTTACACAGATACACACACACTTGCACACAGATGCACACAGACACACACACACTTGCACACAGAAATACACACACACTTTCACACAGATACACACTTGCACACAGACACACAAACACTTGCACGCAGAAATACACACACACTTTCACACAGATACACACACACACACTTGCACACAGACACGCACCCACATATACACTGTTTCCTTCAACTGAGAAAAATCTCTAAACTTAGAAAAATGTTGTCGGAACATGATCTGGATCTTATAATCCATGCGTTTGTTTCTTCTCGTCTGGACTATTGTAACAGTTTGTTTTCATGTCTTAACAAGAAGGATCGTCTCGCCTGCAGTTGATACAAAACTCTGCAGTGAGAATTCTGACCCGCTCTAGTAGAAGAACTCACATTTCTCTGATCCTTAAAACTCTTCACTGGCTTCCAGTTTCTTTCAGGATCAACTTTAAAATTCTGGTTCTTACTTTCAGATCTATTCATGGTCAGGCTCCTCCTTACATCACTGATCTGATCCAGCCTTACACCCCAGCTCGGGCTCTTAGGTCTGTGGATCAGAATCCACTTATGGTTCCACGCACACGGTTCAGGACCAGAGGAGAGAAATCCTTCCAGACTGTTGCTCCTAAGCTTTGGAACGATCTTCTCTCTCTTTGCTCTTGATGATCTACTGACTCCTTCAAGAAACATCTTAAGACGTTTTTATTTGTTCAGGCTTTTCCTTGATTTTCTGGAACTCCTGTTGTGTTCTCAGTTTTATCTTGATCTTTAAAGTTTATACTTTATTGAATATTGTTTTGATTGTTTAAGCGCTTTGTGACCCTGGTCTGGAAAAGCGCTATATAAATAAAAATTACTAACTTACTTACTTACTTACTTACAGACACACACAAACACTTGCACACAGAAATACACACACACTTTCACACAGATACACACACACACACTTGCAAACAGACGCAAACACACTTGCACACACACATGCGCACCCCCACACACGCACACACACACACACACACACACACACATACACACACACACCTGCACACACACACTGCCCTCTAGTGGACGCCAACACCCCCCACACATATAAAAGTCATCAGTGAGTCGTGACTCACGGGTGAAGGCTGACGAGTCTTTCGAGTCGAGTTGTTGATGCTTTGTTGTCTTGAGGTGGGCGGACGGCGAGATGCGAGCGTTTGTGGGCAGGAACCCCGGGTAGCTGGGACCGTTGCGGAGCCTCTCATTGTGACGCTGACAGGAAGACGAGCAGATGACAGGACGAAGATAATCGCACGAGTCAGTAATTACAGGTCCTCGTGTTAATGGGCTCTACAGGAGGATGGAGGGAGGCGTGGGGGGGGGAGGAAGAGAGGGAGGAAGAGAGGAGGAGGAGAGGAGGAGGAGAGGTGGAGGAAGAGGAAGAGGGGAGAGTGGGAGGAATGACAGGAAGACGCCGCGACACAATACACATGAAAGAAAGTGAAGCAGCTCCGAGAAGAGATGCCCTCGTTGAATCTGGACTTCTCAGGCAGCACTCTGTTTCCATGGCAACAATTAAAATAGGCCTACACACACACACACACACACACACACACACACACACACACACACACTCAGCATTGATCATGTAGATGCAGCGTCTTCACACACACTTTCAAGAGTCGATCACGTGACTCGTCGACGACTCGTCTAAGATTGTGTTCCACGTCGTGCGCGCCGTTGTCGACTTGTGGAGCAGGAAGTTGTGTGTTTGTGATTGTTTGGAAACTACTGTGTTTTTCCTTGTCTTCGGAATATTTAAGGAATTTAACCTTCTTTGAAAGTTCTTTGAATCAAATGTTTTAAACATTAAATTGTTGTTTTTCAATCTTTGAATTTGATTTTTCTATGTTGAGATGTTTATTTATTATATATTAATATATATTTTTTATTTGATATTTTATTTACACATAGAGTTTGATTTTCTAGTACAACATTTTTTTTAAATTCAATATAAATGTTGGTATAATAGAGTCTCCAGACCAAACCAACAGAGCTCAGAGCTACTGATCAAACTTTCAGCCAATCATGCGACTCACAGGCGATCATGTGACGACGTAGAAGTAACTCATGGAATTTGAAGTTTAAAATGTATGTGTAAAAAAAATGTATTAAATTAAAATAAAATTCAAGATTTTTTTGTATATAAAAAAATAATTAAACGTTTCAATATAGAAATAATTAAATTAAATGATCGAAAAATAATCAAAGTTCTGTGTCGTCATGATGGGCGGGACTTAAATGTTTTGATCAGTAGCTCTGAGCTCTGTTGGTTGAGTCTGGAGACTCTATTACACCAACATTTATATTGAATTTAAAAGACTATGAATTTAAAAATATTGAAATTGTATCATTTATTTGTAAAAGAATGAAATAAGAAAATCAATCTCTGTGTAAAAATATATTTGATCTTAAATGAATTTGATAGATTTAATATTCAAACTTTAAACCAATCATGCGACAGCAGATAATCATGTGACTCATGATGTACTTCTATGTAACTCTGTGTGAAGTCGACCCGTCCGTCAATCACTTGGTGACAGGCCTCTCCTCCGCCTCTCCAGGTACTCCTCTCACGCTCCTCCATCATGTCCAGCAGCCGTCGCAGCTCCTCCCTCTCGGGCTCGTCGTGGTCTCCGGACCAGAACCAGAACCGGGCCCGGCTCCTGACCCGGGCGACCCTGCTGCTGCTGCTGCTGCTCCTCCTGCCGCCCGCCTGTCAGGCGCGGCGAGAGAAAGGCGGCGGCGTTGGCGGCGGCGGCGGCGCTGGTGGCTCCGCCCCCGGCGCCCACTTCGTGCCCATCCCTCAGCTGCCGCCGCACCACCTGGCGCTGCCCAACCTCCTGCGCGGGCTCAGCATCGCCGTGGTGCTGGTGGGCAACTCCAGCGAGGTGGCGCTGGCCGGCGCCCGCGAGCGCGGCGAGTTCCTGCACACGGCGCCCAACGTGGAGGTGCTGACCATGAATGAGACGGACCCCAAGAGCATCATCAAGAGCATCTGCGACCTGATGACCGACCACTGGCTGCAGGGCGTGGTGTTCGGGGACGACACCGACCAGGAGGCCATCGCCCAGATCCTGGACTTCATCTCCGCCCAGACTCACATCCCCATCCTGGGCGTCCGCGGCGGGTCCTCCATGATCATGGCCGCCAAGGTAAGACCCGTCTTGATGTACTTCAACGCAACATGTTGCCGTGACGATACAGTAAAGCATCGATGACATCATAGTGACATCATCACACATAACCACCTCATGTACTTGTGTACTCTTGTGTACTCTTGTGTACTCATGTGTACTCATGTGTACTCATGTCCTTGTGTACTTATGTGTACTCATGTGTACTCATGTGTACTCATGTGTACTAATGTGTACTCATGTGTACTCATGTATTTGTGTACTCATGTGTACTAATGTGTACTCATGTGTACTCATGTGTACTCATGTGTACTCATGTCTTTGTGTACTCATGTGTACTCATGTGTACTTATGTCCCTGTATACTCATGTCCTTTTGTACTCATGTGTACTCATGTCCCTGTATACTCATGTCCTTTTGTACCCATGTGTACTAATGTGTACTAATGTCCCTGTGTAATCATGTCCTTGTGTACTCATGTGTACTAATGTCCCTGTATACTCATGTCCTTTTGTACTCATGTGTACTCATGTGTACTAATGTCCCTGTATACTCATGTCCTTTTGTACTCATGTGTACTCAAGTGTACTAATGTCCCTGTATACTCATGTCCCTTTGTACTCATGTGTACTCATGTGTACTAATGTCCCTGTATACTCATGTCCTTTTGTACTCATGTGTACTCAAGTGTACTAATGTCCCTGTATACTCATGTCCTTTTGTACTCATGTGTACTCATGTCTTTGTGTACTCATGTGTACTCATGTCTTTGTGTACTCATGTATACTCATGTCTTTGTGTACTCATGTGTACTAATGTCCTTGTGTACTCATGTGTACTCATGTCCTTGTGTACTCATGTGTACTCATGTCCTTGTGTACTCATGTGTACTCATATCCTTGTGGACTCATGTGTACTCATGTCCTTGTGTACTCATGTATACTCATGTCTTTGTGTACTCATGTGTACTAATATCCTTGTGGACTCATGTGTACTCATGTCCTTGTGTACTCATGTGTACTCATGTCCTTGTGTACTCATGTGTACTCATATCCTTGTGGACTCATGTGTACTCATGTCCTTGTGTACTCATGTGTACTCATATCCTTGTGGACTCATGTCTACTAATGTCATTGTGTACTCATGTCCCTGTCTAGTCATGTGTACTCATGTCTACATTCATTATGTAATGACTCATTGTTCAGCTGTGGTAGAGTTGAACTGTAGGTGATGATGAAGATGATGATGATGATGAAGATGATGATTAAGAAGAAGAAGATGATGAAGATGAGGAGGATGAGGAGGATGAAGATGATGAAGATGAGGAGGATGATGATGGTGATGAGGATGAGGAAGATGAAGATGAAGATTAGGAAGATGAGGAAGATGAGGAAGATGAGGATGAGGATGAGGAAGATGATGAAGATGAGGAAGATGAAGAGGATGAGGATGAGGAAGATGAAGATTAGGAAGATGAGGAAGATGAGGATGAGGATGAAGAAGAAGATGATGATGAGGAAGATGATGAAGATGAAGAGGATGAGGATGAGGAAGATGAAGATTAGGAAGATGAGGAAGATGAGGAAGATGAAGATGAAGATGACGATGAAGATGAAGATGATGATGATGAAGATGAAGATGATGAAGATCTTCACAGTATGTATTATTTATGCAGTACTTGCTGGTCGTAATGTGTACAGACCTGCTCATGTTACTATAAATACTATAATACTGTGTATCAGTGAAACAAGTTAAAAACATCAACAGTTCAAATCAAAAGTGACCTGAATAGAAGCTGAGGTGTTGATTGACAGCTCCATCAACAGACTCCGCCTCCCTCTCCTCTGCCCCACTTCTTACTTCTCGCCCCATTTTCTGCTGCTCTGGATTCACCCGTCAAGTCTGAGGTCGAGCTGTGAAATGGAGGTCGGCTGGAGGTCAATGACCTCTGATGACCTTGTAATGGCGGTCGTCACACACTCACACACACACACTCACACTCACACACACTCACAGCAGCAGTTCGGGGTCACGGGCGCCTCGTGTCTGACCCTCGTTATCGCTGTCGTGTCACCTGCAGACACAGGTGTGGAAACATGGTTTGTTTGAGCTGACGCGTGATTGGACGACACAGCTGTGTGTGCTGAGCACGAGAGGAGAACACACACACACACACACACATACACACATACACTGACGCACAACTTGTTTCTTTGTCGTTTCCACAAACTGATGTTAACAAAGACTTTATTAGGAAAAAGTATTTTACTAAACAAATTAATTATATAAACACATTTCAGTGAACATATCACTGATAACTAAACACAACAACAGGTCAGTAAACACAACATCTGGTCAGTAAACACAACATCAGGTCAGTAAACACAACATCTGGTCAGTAAACACAACATCAGGTCAGTAAACACAACATTAGATGACTAAACACAACAACAGGTCAGTAAACACAACAATAGATAACTAAACACAACAACAGGTCAGTAAACACAACATTAGATAACTAAACACAACAACAGGTCAGTAAACACAACATTTGATAACTAAACACAACAACAGGTCTGTAAACACAACAATAGATAACTAAACACAACAACAGGTCAGTAAACACAACATTAGATAACTAAACACAACAACAGGTCAGTAAACACAACAATAGATAACTAAACACAACAACAGGTCAGTAAACACAACATTAGATAACTAAACACAACAACAGGTCAGTAAACACAACATTTGATAACTAAACACAACAACAGGTCAGTAAACACAACATTTGATAACTAAACACAACAACAGGTCTGTAAACACAACAATAGATAACTAAACACAACAACAGGTCAGTAAACACAACATTTGATAACTAAACACAAGAACAGGTCAGTAAACACAACAATAGATAACTAAACACAACAACAGGTCAGTAAACACAACATTAGATAACTAAACACAACAACAGGTCAGTAAACACAACATTTGATAACTAAACACAACAACAGGTCTGTAAACACAACATTAGATAACTAAACACAACATCAGGTCAGTAAACACAACATTTGATAACTAAACACAACAACAGGTCTGTAAACACAACATTAGATAACTAAACACAACAACAGGTCAGTAAACACAACATTAGATAACTAAACACAACAACAGGTCAGTAGACAAAACATTTGATAACTAAACACAACAACGGGTCAGTAAACACAACATTAGATAACTAAACACAACAACAGGTCAGTAAACATAACATTAGATAACTAAACACAACATCAGGTCAGTAAACACAACATCTGGTGAGAAAACCCAACATCAGGTCAGTTAACACAACATCTGGTCAGAAAACATAACATCAGGTCAGTCAACACAACATCAGGTCAGTAAACACAACATCTGTTCAGAAAACACAACATCAGGTCAGTAAACACAACATCAGGTCAGAAAACACAACATCAGGTCAGTAAACACAACACCAGGTCAGAAAACACAACATCAGGTCAGTAAACACAACATCAGGTCAGTCAACACAACATCTGGTCAGAAAACACAGCATCAGGTCAGAAAACACAACATCAGGTCAGTAAACACAACATCAGGTCAGTCAACACAACATCTGGTCAGTAAACACAACATCAGGTCAGAAAACACAACAACAGGTCAGTAAACACAACATCAGGTCAGTCAACACAACATCTGGTCAGAAAACACAACATCAGGTCAGAAAACACAACAACAGGTCAGTCAACACAACATCAGGTCAGTAAACACAACATTAGATAACTAAACACAACAACAGGTCAGTAAACACAACATTAGATAACTAAACACAACATCAGGTCAGTAAACACAACATCAGGTCAGTAAACACAACATCTGGTCAGAAAACACAACATCGGGTCAGTAAACACAACATCGGGTCAGTAAACACAACATCAGGTCAGAAAACACAACATCAGGTCAGTAAACACAACATCAGGTCAGTAAACACAACATCAGGTCAGTCAACACAACATCAGGTCAGAAAACACAACATCAGGTCAGTAAACACAACATCAGGTCAGTAAACACAACATCAGGTCAGAAAACACAACATCAGGTCAGTAAACACAACATCAGGTCAGTAAACACAACATCGGGTCAGTAAACACAACATCAGGTCAGTCAACACAACATCAGATCAGTCAACACAACATCAGGTCAGTAAACACAACATCAGGTCAGTAAACACAACATCAGGTCAGTAAACAAAACATCAGGTCAGAAAACACAACATCAGGTCAGTAAACACAACATCAGGTCAGAAAACACAACATCAGGTCAGAAAACACAACATCAGGTCAGAAAACACAACATCTGGTCAGTAAACACAACATCAGGTCAGTCAACACAACATCAGGTCAGTAAACACAACATCAGGTCAGTCAACACAACATCAGGTCAGTAAACACAACATCAGGTCAGAAAACACAACATAAGGTCAGTAAACACAACATCAGGTCAGTCAACACAACATCAGATCAGTAAACACAACATCAGGTCAGTAAACACAACATCAGGTCAGTAAACAAAACATCAGGTCAGAAAACACAACATCAGGTCAGTAAACACAACATCAGGTCAGAAAACACAACATCAGGTCAGAAAACACAACATCAGGTCAGAAAACACAACATCTGGTCAGTAAACACAACATCAGGTCAGTCAACACAACATCAGGTCAGTAAACACAACATCAGGTCAGAAAACACAACATCAGGTCAGTAAACACAACATCAGGTCAGTAAACACAACATCAGGTCAGAAAACACAACATCAGGTCAGTAAACACAACATCAGGTCAGTCAACACAACATCAGGTCAGAAAACACAACATCAGGTCAGTCAACACAACATCAGGTCAGTCAACACAACATCAGGTCAGTAAACACAACATCAGGTCAGTCAACACAACATCAGGTCAGAAAACACAACATCAGGTCAGTCAACACAACATCAGGTCAGTAAACACAACATCAGGTCAGTAAACACAACATCAGGTCAGAAAACACAACATCAGGTCAGTAAACACAACATCAGGTCAGTAAACACAACATCAGGTCAGAAAACACAACATCAGGTCAGAAAACACAACATCAGGTCAGTAAACACAACATCAGGTCAGAAAACACAACAACAGGTCAGTAAACACAACATCAGGTCAGTAAACACAACATCAGGTCAGAAAACACAACAACAGGTCAGTAAACACAACATCAGGTCAGAAAACACAACATCAGGTCAGAAAACACAACAACAGGTCAGTAAACACAACATCAGGTCAGAAAACACAACATCAGGTCAGTAAACACAACATCAGGTCAGTAAACACAACATCAGGTCAGAAAACACAACAACAGGTCAGTAAACACAACATCAGGTCAGTAAACACAACATCAGGTCAGAAAACACAACAACAGGTCAGTAAACACAACATCAGGTCAGAAAACACAACATCAGGTCAGAAAACACAACAACAGGTCAGTAAACACAACATCAGGTCAGAAAACACAACATCAGGTCAGTAAACACAACATCAGGTCAGTAAACACAACATCCATTCACTGATCAGAAGATTTCACTTAATCAACAGACAAACACACGACAGAAACAACTTCTGACTCGGTTCAAGGAACAATCCGGGTCCACGGGGTCCACGGGGTCCACGGGGTCACGGGGTCCACGGGGTCCACGGGGTCACGGGCGGGTCGGCTGCATTAGCGTTATCTTCTGTATCTGTTTCAAGCAGACGATAGATGTCCGTCACTCATCTTCTCTCTGACAGTTATGGCTGCGTTACGAGCGTCACTG
The DNA here is from genome assembly GCF_982586985.1 of Callionymus lyra. NCBI lineage: Eukaryota > Metazoa > Chordata > Actinopteri > Syngnathiformes > Callionymidae > Callionymus > Callionymus lyra. The sequence goes on along the minus strand of NC_141832.1, from coordinate 5,503,093 downwards.
TAAGTGCCGGCGGCGCTGATGGATGATGTCACCGATATAATAACGACTCTCCGGGTCTCAGCGACCCGCGCTTTCTGCCGCAGTCGACACTTTTCAACACGCGTAACACAAACCTCGTGACGACTAGGGTCGTCTTGATCTGTGTTTGTTATGAACTTGTGTTAACTCACCAGAAAAAAAAGAGTAACTATAAACACAACATCAGGAGGGAACTAAACACAAACACAAGTAAGTGAACACAACATCAGAGGTAACTAAACACAAACACAAGTAAGTGAACACAACATCAGAGGTAACTAAACACAAACACAAGTAACTGAACACAACATCAGAGGTAACTAAACACAAACACAAGTGACTGAACACAACATCAGGAGGTAACTAACCACAAGTAACTGAACACAACATCAGGAGGTAACTAAACACAAACACAAGTAACTGAACACAACATCAGAGGCAACTAAACACAAACACAAGTGACTGAACACAACATCAGGTGGTAACTAAACACAAACACAAGTAACTGAACACAACATCAGAGGTAACTAAACACAAACACAAGTGACTGAACACAACATCAGGAGGTAACTAAACACAAGTAACTGAACAAAACATCAGGAGGTAATTAAACACAAACACAAGTGACTGAACACAACATCAGGAGGTAATTAAACACAAACACAAGTAACTGAACACAACATCAGAGGTAACTAAACACAAACACAAGTCACTGAACACAACATCAGGAGGTAACTAAACACAAACACAAGTAACTGAACAAAACATCAGGAGGTAATTAAACACAAACACAAGTAACTGAACACAACATCAGGAGGTAACTAAACACAAACACGAGTAACTACACACAAACACGAGTAACTGAAC
>NC_141832.1:5467208-5499708 GCF_982586985.1 Callionymus lyra | reverse complement strand
AGGAGAAGAAAGGAGGTCAGAGAAGGAGGAGAGGAAAGGGGGTCAGAGAAGAATAAGGAGGAGAAGGTGAAGGAGAAGAAGGAGAAGGAGGAGAAGAACAAGGATAAGGAGGAGAAGAAGGAGAAGGAGAAGGAGGAGAAGGAGATGAAGGAAGAGAAGGAGGAGGAGGAGGAGAAGGAGGATAAAAAGAAGGAGGAGAAGTAGAAGGAGGAGAAGAACAAAGAGAAGGAGGAGAATAAGGAGAATGAGAAGAAGAAGAAGAAGGAGGAGGAGGAGAAGAAGGAGAAGGGGGAGAAGAAGAAGAAGAAGGAGAAGGAGGAGGAGGAGGAGAAGAAAGGAGGTCAGAGAAGGAGAACGTTGGTCCAGAATAACGGTGAATGTCTGGTGAAGATTAAAGGACGTCGATAAAACGCTTGAAGAATTAGGAGGACGAGAGGGACGGACGCGATAAAGCGAATAAAAGCAGGAGAAAGAGTTTGTTCCACTTATGGAGGGAGATCTGGAGCGAGGGAGGACGGAGGAGGGAGAGATTGATTATGTTCCTCTAAGTGCTCCGGGCCATATTGGAACTGTCCTGTCTTTAGTTCCAATGAACATGGACGAGTGATGGAGTGAGAAGGAGGGCAGGGGGGGGGGTTGGCAGAGAGACGGAGTGAAGGTCTGGAGGGAGGACGAGTTGAGAAGTAGGACGAGAGAGAAGTTCTGGACACAATAGAAGGAGAGACTGATCTGACCCTCACACCTGTGGCTCCCCCTGCAGGAGGCCTGAGCTACTGCAGCATCATCTGGACCAGTGTAGTTCAGCTGCAGAGACTTTGATCTTTGAACTTTGAACCAACACATGAGACCCTCATGGTCACATGATCCAGTCACATGATCCAGTCACATGATCCAGTCACATGATCTACTCACATGATCCAGTCACATGATCTACTCACATGATCCACTCACATGATCTACTCACATGATCCAGTCACATGATCTACTCACATGATCCAGTCACATGATCCACTCACATGATCTTAACACATGATCCACTCACATGATCTTAACACATGATCCAGTCACATGATCTACTCACATGATCCAGTCACATGATCCACTCACATGATCTTAACACATGATCCACTCACATGATCCACTCACATGATCTTAACACATGATCTACTAACATGATCCAGTCACATGATCTACTCACATGATCCACTCACATGATCTTAACACATGATCCACTCACATTATCTACTCGCATGAACTATTCACATGATCCACTCACATGATCTACTCACATGATCCACTCACATGATCTACTAACATGATCCAGTCACATGATCCACTCACATGATCCACTAACATGATCCACTCACATGATCTACTCACATGATCCACTAACATGATCTACTCACATGATCCACTAACATGATCCACTCACATGATCTACTCACATGATCCACTAACATGATCTACTCATGTGATCTACTCAAATGATCCACTCACATGATCTACTCACATGATCCACTAACACGATATACTGACATGATTTACTCACATGATCTACTCACATGATCCACTAACATGATATACTGACATGACCTACTCACATGATCCACTCACATGATCTACTCAGATGATCTACTCAGATGATCTACTTACATGATCCACTCACATGATCTACTCACATGATCTACTCAAATGATCTACTCACATGATCCACTCACATGATCTACTCAGATGATTCACTCACATGATCCGCTCACGTGATCTACTCACATGATCCACTCACATGATCTACTCAGATGATCCACTCACATGATCTACTCAGATGATCCACTCACATGATCTACTCAGATGATCCACTCACATGATCCACTCATGTGATCTACTCAGATGATCCACTCACATGATCTACTCAGATGATCTACTCAGATGATCCACTCACATGATCTACTCAGATGATCTACTCAGATGATCTACTTCATGATCCACTAACATGATCTACTCATGTGATCTACTCACATGATCCACTCCCATGATCTACTCACATGATCCACTAACACGATATACTGACATGATTTACTCACATGATCTACTCACATGATCCACTAACATGATATACTGACATGACCTACTCACATGATCCACTCACATGATCTACTCAGATGATCTACTCAGATGATCTACTTACATGATCCACTCACATGATCTACTCACATGATCTACTCAAATGATCTACTCACATGATCTACTCAGATGATTCACTCACATGATCCGCTCACGTGATCTACTCACATGATCCACTCACATGATCTACTCAGATGATCCACTCACATGATCTACTCAGATGATCCACTCACATGATCCACTCATGTGATCTACTCAGATGATCCACTCACATGATCTACTCAGATGATCTACTCAGATGATCCACTCACATGATCTACTCAGATGATCTACTCAGATGATCTACTCAAATGATCCACTCACATGATCTACCCACATGATTGTTTATGCTGTGTGTGTTTGTTGTTAGTGTTTAGTGTCTGTCTGTGGTTGCGTGTATGTTTGTTCGTGTGTGTGTGCAAATGCGTGAGTGTTTTGCATTTTGTGTGTTTGTTTGTGTTTGTGTAAGGAGTTTGTGTTTGTCTGTTTAAATTGTGTGTTTGTTTGCATGTGTAGTGTCTGTGTGTATGTTTGTACGTCTTTTTGTGTGCATGTGTGGCTGCATTTGTGTTTTGTGCGTGTTTGTGTATGTTGTTTGTGTGTCTTTTTGTTTGTGTGTGTGTTTGTGTGTGTTGTGTCTGTGTTTACATGTGTGTGAGAATTATTATAGTTATTCATTAATAGTTTGTGACCTTTTGACCTGCGGCATGAGGCACCTGGTGCAGACCTGAGAGTGACTCACACTGACCCTGAAGGACACAAACACACACACACACACACACACGCACGCACGCACGCACGCACGCACGCACGCACGCACGCGCACACACACACACACACACACACCCCCACACACGCACACACCCCCACACACGCACACGCACACACACACACACCCCCACACACGCACACACGCATACACACACACACACACACAGGTTAGAGTGTCTCACACATAGTTGTGTGAAGTGTGAGGTGATGTTTGTCGTATGTTGTTGTTGTTGATAAACGGATCAAGACATTCCTGCGCCAGACGAGCGCGACTCATGCGGTTCTGATCCAAACTGCAGATCCAGAGCATGTCAGTCAGGTGTGTGTGAGGGGAGGAGGGGGAGAAATGGGGGAGGAGGGGGAGAAAATGGGGGAGAGGCTGCCAAAGCTGACACTAGTGCCACAGATGGTGAGTGTGCGTTTGCTGGAATGTACACAGGTGTGTGTGTGTAACCTTTGTGTTTCACCAGACGCTGCTGCAAATGTGAGCATCCATCTGAGTGTGTGTTTGTGTGTGTGTACATCTGAGTGTGTGTTTGTGTGTGTGTACATATGAGTGTGTGTTTTGTGTTAGTGTGTGTTTGCATGCATGCAATCTGTTCGTGTGTTTTGTGTATGCATGTGTGTGTGTCGTATATGTTTGGTATGTTTGTGAGGGTGTCATTTTTTGCTCATGTGTTTGTGTATTTATGTGCTTTTGTATGCATTTGTGAGTCTCTGAGCTTTTGTTTGTGTTAGTCTTTGTGTGTGCATGTGTTTAACTTGTGCGTTGGTTGCATTTGTGTTTGTGCGTTTATCTGCATACTGGGTGTGTTTGTGTCCATGTGTGTATGACTGTGATGTGTGTTGTGTTCGTGTGTTTGGCTATGGTGTGTGTGTGTGTGAGACGCGTGTTATATTTGTACGTGTGTGTGTTGTGTGTGTGTGATGTTTGTGCGTGTATTGTGTGTGTTTGGCTATGGTGTGTGTGTGTGTGACACGCGTGTTATATTTGTACGTGTGTGTGTTGTGTGTGTGTGATGTTTGTGCGTGTGTGTGACGCGTGTTATATTTGTATGTGTGTGTGTTGTGTGTGTGTTGTGTGTGTGCGTACAAACACATAGAGTTCCTGCGTCAGATGGTGTTTGTGGTGAAAAAGGTGAAGAAGAAGAAAATAGAAAAGTTTGATCAATAAGTTCAAGAACGAGCTCAGGTCACATGACATGGATGGAGTCATGTGACAGTGCAGAGTCTTTCTTACTGTACAGGGAGCAGACAGGAAGTGTGTCGAGCCACTTCCTGTCTGAGCAGGAAGTTTTAATTAAAGTTCAGAAGGTGCTGAAAATAAGGTCAGTGGTGATTAACGTGCACTAATTAAGACGTGTTTGACGGAAGATACGCTCGGATGAGAGGCAGAGATAACGGAGGAGGAGAGAGGGAGAGAGAGAGAGGGAGAGAGAGAGAGAGAGAGAGAGAGCGAGGGAGAGAGAGAGAGAGAGAGAGCGAGGGAGAGAGAGAGAGGGAGGAAGGAGGAAGGAGGGAGTTTAATTGAAGATAATCATGGTGTGAAGAGACAAAGACACTCGTCATCAGTGTGACGCTGTCAAGACAACTCAGCACTTTCTCTGTGTGTGTGAGTGTGAGAAAGAGTGTGTGTGTGTGTGAGAAAGAGTGTGTGTGTGAGTGTCGGTGAGTTTGTGTGTGTTTGCGTTTTTTGTGCCATTGTAGCTGTGTGTAGTTGTGTGTCTGCCTGTTTATTTATGTCCCTCTAAGTGTGTGTGTAATTATTTGCGTGTGTCTGTGAGTGTGTGTGCGTGTGTGTGTGTGTAGTTGTGTGTCTTTGTGTACCTTTTGGATAATCTAATGCCACACAATACAGAAAAAAAAAACATGCACATGTCTCACCTCAACATTTTGCACACACACAGATCTACATACACTCACACACACACTCGACCATCTCCACACACACACACACTCACACATACACACTGGACCATCTCCACACACACACACACACATACTGAACCATCTCCACCCACACACACACACACACACACACACACACACACACACACACACACACACACACACACAAACACCCACACACACACACACACACTCACACATACACACACGCACACACACGCACGCACACACACACACACACACACACACTCACACACACTCGACCATCTCCACACTTACACTCACTCACACACACACACACACACACACACACACACACACACACACACACACACACACACACAGAGAAGTGTGCGATCAATAGTCATCATCTGCAGCTCTTTGTGTTGATCTCGTGCTTCAGCTGCAGTGACTCGAGTCTCTGAACCAATCACGTCGTTTCTCTGTTCAATTAGTTCACTTGTGGTTCTGAGAGCAGCAGCTGCTGATGAATGAAGCGCTTTGTGTGTGTCCCGGGCCACCAGTGTGTGTGTGTGTGTGTGAGTGTGCGATAAATAACTTATTGACGTGTGAGTCAGTCACTCGGCACCGGAGGAGGATTTGAGATCTTGGATCAGAACCAGGAGACTCATGTGGTTGATGGTTCTCCTGCGGTTCAGAGGTCCAGACTAGAATCTTCTGTCTGGTTCTGTTCAGAGGTCCAGACTAGAATCTTCTGTCTGGTTCTGTTCAGAGGTCCAGACTAGAATCTTCTGTCCGGTTCTGTTCAGGTCCAGACTAGAATCTTCTGTCTGGTTCTGTTCAGGTCCAGACTAGAGTCTTCTGTCCGGTTCTGTTCAGGTCCAGACTAGAATCTTCTGTCTGGTTCTGTTCAGGTCCAGACTAGAATCTTCTGTCTGGTTCTGTTCAGAGGTCCAGACTATAATCTTCTGTCTGGTTCTGTTCAGAGGTCCAGACTAGAATCTTCTGTCTGGTTCTGTTCAGAGGTCCAGACTATAATCTTCTGTCTGGTTCTGTTCAGAGGTCCAGACTAGAATCTTCTGTCCGGTTCTGTTCAGGTCCAGACTAGAGTTTTCTGTCCGGTTCTGTTCAGGTCCAGACTAGAGTCTTCTGTCCGGTTCTGTTCAGGTCCAGACTAGAATCTTCAGTTTTACCTGAAACGACCTTAAATATGACTTTGATACACACATGTATCCACACAAAGACACACAAAGACACACACGTCTCTCCTCTGTGCTCGAATAAACCAGATCTGCTGTGTAAATGCCTGGCTTCCGGCCTACACACACACACACACACACACACACACACTCACACTCACACTCACACTCACACTCACACACACACAGATAAACACACACTCCTGGCTACCTGCCTCGGCCATACAGGATCACAGTCGTCTGCCAGACTTTTCCTCACTTCATCCTTTTGTCTCTTTTTATTGTTCAGCTGCTGTTTCTCTACTGAGCCTCACTAATCTCTGCATTTCACTCACGTATCACTCTCTCACTCTTGTCTCTGTTTCACTCACGTATCACTCTCTCACTCTTGTCTCTGTTTCACTCACGTATCACTCTCTCACTCTTGTATCTGTTTCACTCACGTATCACTCTCTCACTCTTGTCTCTGTTTCACTCACGTATCACTTTCTCACTCTTGTCTCTGTTTCACTCACGTATCACTCTCTCACTCTTGTATCTGTTTCACTCACGTATCACTCTCTCACTCTTGTCTCTGTTTCACTCACGTATCACTTTCTCACTCTTGTCTCTGTTTCACTCACGTATCACTCTCTCACTCTTGTCTCTGTTTCACTCACGTGTCACTCTCTCACTCTTGTCTCTGTTTCACTCATGTATCACTCTCTCACTCTTGTCTCTGTTTCAATCATGTATCACTTTCTCACTCTTGTCTCTGTTTCACTCACGTATCACTCTCTCACTCTTGTCTCTGTTTCACTCACGTGTCACTCTCTCACTCTTGTCTCTGTTTCACTCATGTATCACTCTCTCACTCTTGTCTCTGTTTCACTCACGTATCACTTTCTCACTCTTGTCTCTGTTTCACTCACGTATCACTCTCTCACTCTTGTCTCTGTTTCACTCACGTGTCACTCTCTCACTCTTGTCTCTGTTTCACTCATGTATCACTCTCTCACTCTTGTCTCTGTTTCACTCACCTTCACTCTCTCACTCTTGTCTCTGTTTCACTCATGTATCACTCTCTCACTCTTGTCTATGTTTCACTCACGTATCACTCTCTCACTCTTGTCTCTGTTTCACTCACGTGTCACTCTCTCACTCTTGTCTCTGTTTAAATCATGTATCACTCTCTCACTCTTGTCTCTGTTTCACTCACGTATCACTCTCTCACTCTTGTCTCTGTTTCACTCACGTGTCACTCTCTCACTCTTGTCTCTGTTTCACTCACGTATCACTCTCTCACTCTTGTCTCTGTTTCACTCACGTATCACTCTCTCACTCTTGTCTCTGTTTCACTCACGTATCACTCTCTCACTCTTGTCTCTGTTTCACTCACGTATCACTCTCTCACTCTTGTCTCTGTTTCACTCACGTATCACTCTCTCACTCTTGTCTCTGTTTCACTCACGTATCACTCTCTCACTCTTGTCTCTGTTTCACTCACGTGTCACTCTCTCACTCTTGTCTCTGTTTCACTCACGTATCACTTTCTCACTCTTGTCTATGTTTCACTCACGTATCACTCTCTCACTCTTGTCTCTGTTTCACTCACGTGTCACTCTCTCACTCTTGTCTCTGTTTCACTCATGTATCACTCTCTCACTCTTGTCTCTGTTTCAATCATGTATCACTTTCTCACTCTTGTCTCTGTTTCACTCACGTATCACTCTCTCACTCTTGTCTCTGTTTCACTCACGTGTCACTCTCTCACTCTTGTCTCTGTTTCACTCACGTATCACTTTCTCACTCTTGTCTCTGTTTCACTCACGTATCACTCTCTCACTCTTGTCTCTGTTTCACTCACGTATCACTCTCTCACTCTTGTCTCTGTTTCACTCACGTATCACTCTCTCACTCTTGTCTCTGTTTCACTCACGTATCACTCTCTCACTCTTGTCTCTGTTTCACTCACGTGTCACTCTCTCACTCTTGTCTCTGTTTCACTCATGTATCACTCTCTCACTCTTGTCTATGTTTCACTCACGTATCACTCTCTCACTCTTGTCTCTGTTTCACTCACCTTCACTCTCTCACTCTTGTCTCTGTTTCACTCATGTATCACTCTCTCACTCTTGTCTATGTTTCACTCACGTATCACTCTCTCACTCTTGTCTCTGTTTCACTCACGTGTCACTCTCTCACTCTTGTCTCTGTTTAAATCATGTATCACTCTCTCACTCTTGTCTCTGTTTCACTCACGTATCACTCTCTCACTCTTGTCTCTGTTTCACTCACGTGTCACTCTCTCACTCTTGTCTCTGTTTCACTCACGTATCACTCTCTCACTCTTGTCTCTGTTTCACTCACGTATCACTCTTTCACTCTTGTCTCTGTTTCACTCACATATCCCTTTCTCACTCTTGTCTCTGTTTCACTCACGTATCACTTTCTCACTCTTGTCTCTGTTTCACTCACGTATCACTCTCTCACTCTTGTCTCTGTTTCACTCACGTGTCACTCTCTCACTCTTGTCTCTGTTTCACTCATGTATCACTCTCTCACTCTTGTCTCTGTTTCACTCACGTATCACTCTCTCACTCTTGTCTCTGTTTCACTCACCTTCACTCTCTCACTCTTGTCTCTGTTTCACTCATGTATCACTCTCTCACTCTTGTCTATGTTTCACTCACGTATCACTCTCTCACTCTTGTCTCTGTTTCACTCACGTGTCACTCTCTCACTCTTGTCTCTGTTTAAATCATGTATCACTCTCTCACTCTTGTCTCTGTTTCACTCACGTATCACTCTCTCACTCTTGTCTCTGTTTCACTCACGTGTCACTCTCTCACTCTTGTCTCTGTTTCACTCATGTATCACTCTCTCACTCTTGTCTCTGTTTCACTCACGTATCACTCTCTCACTCTTGTCTCTGTTTCACTCACGTGTCACTCTCTCACTCTTGTCTCTGTTTCACTCATGTATCACTCTCTCACTCTTGTCTCTGTTTCACTCACGTGTCACTCTCTCACTCTTGTCTCTGTTTCACTCACCTTCACTCTCTCACTCTTGTCTCTGTTTCAATCATGTATCACTCTCTCACTCTTGTCTCTGTTTCAATCATGTATCACTCTCTCGCTCTTGTCTCTGTTTCAATCATGTATCACTCTCTCACTCTTGTCTCTGTTTCAATCATGTATCACTCTCTCACTCTTGTCTTGCCTTCCATGTTTGTTTGTCACTGTTTCACTCTTTTTCAATGTAATATTTTACTCTTTTTTTGATCCACTCTTGTATTTGTATCTGTTTATATCTCAGTTTATCACTATTTATGTTTCCCTTCTGTCCTCCATCACTCATCTATGTTTCATTATTCTCTGTCTCACTCTTTTCTGTGTGTTTCACATCCGTCTGTTTCACTCCTTCTCTCTGCCTCTCACTCTCGTCCGTCATTTCCCACCATTTTTGTGTGCGACTCTTTGTCTCGCTTCATCACTCTTTGTGTGTCACTCTCCTCTCGGTTCACTCGTATCTCTTTCTTTCACTCTCGTCTCAGCTTGTTCCTCACTCTCACTCTTCTGTTCAACACTCTGGTCTGTTCCCTCGTTTAATCTTTAAATCTGCGTCTCCAGAGTCTTTCATCGCACCGAGTGTGTGTGTGTGTGTTTGTGTGCTTGTGTGTGTGTGTGTGTGTGAGTGTGTGTGTGTGTGAGTGTGTGTGTGTGTTTGTGTGCTTGTGTCTGTGTTTGTGTGTGTGTGTTCATGTGTGAGTGTTCGTGTGCTTGCGTGTGTGTGTGTGTGTGTGTTTGTGTGCTTGTGTGTGTGTTTGTGTGTGTGTGTTCATGTGTGTGTTTGTGTGCTTGTGTGTGTGTGTGTGCTTGTGTGTGTGTGTGTGTGTGTGTTTGTGTTCGTGTGTGTGTGTGTTCGTGTGCTTGTGTGCTTGTGTGTGTGTGTGTGTGCTCATGTGTGTGTGTGTGTTCATGTTCGTGTGTGTGTGTTCGTGTGCTTGTGTGTGTGTGTGCTCATGTGTGTGTGTGTGCTCGTGTGTGTGTGTGTTCATGTTTGTGTGTGTGGGTGTGTGTTCATGTGTGTGTGTGTGTGCATGTGTGCACGTGTGTCTGTTCATGTGTGTGCGTGTGTGTTTGTCTGTGTGTGTGCGTGTTTGTGTGTGTTCATGTGTGTAGGGGGGTGTGTGTGTTCATGTGTGTGCGTGTGTGTTTGTCTGTGTGTGTGCGTGTTTGTGTGTGTTCATGTGTGTGGGGGGGTGTGTGTGTTCATGTGTGTGCGGGGGTGTGTGTGTTCATGTGTGTGTGTGTCTTCATGTGTGTGTGTTCGTGTGTGTGTTCATGAGTGTGTGTGTGTTCATGTGTTTGTTCATGTGTGTGTGTATCAGTGTGTGTGCTTTCATGTGTGTGTGTTCATGTGTGTGTTTTAGAGTGTGTGTGTGTGTATCAGTGTGTGTTGCTGAATGAACATCATAGACGATTCTTCTCAGGCTCCAGTGGTTCAGGTCTGAACAGAAGCTTCTGCTCGTCTTCAGGAATCTCTGGAAGCTTTAATGAAAATGTGTCTCATCACTGAACCAGAGTCAGACACTGTATTAATACTCTTGTGGGGGGGGGGGGGAGGAGGGGGAGGGGTGAGGAGGGGGGGGGGGGAGAGGGGTGAGGAGGGGGGGGGAGGAGGGAGGAGGGAGGAGGGAGGAGGGAGGAGGGGGAGCAAGAGTCTGAAAATTCAATTATACTCGGGCCTGGCAGTAATTCCTCTGATGTAAAGCGAGGGAAGAAGAGAGGGATGGAGGGAGGAACGTTCTGCTCGCCTGCAGCTCCTGTGATCGTGGGTCACCCGGGGTCAGAGGTCAGAGGTCAAGCTAACTCGCGGCCCTCTGTTGCAGGACGACGACTCCATGTTCTTCCAGTTCGGCCCGTCCATCGAGCAGCAGGCGTCGGTGATGCTGAACATCATGGAGGAGTACGACTGGTACATCTTCTCCATCGTCACCACCTACTACCCCGGGTACCAGGACTTCGTCACCAAGGTAACGCCCCCCCCACCCCTCGGGTTCCGACCCACCGGTGCTGACCCGCCCGCCCTTGCAGATCCGCAGCACCATCGAGAACAGCTTCGTGGGCTGGGAGCTGGAGGAGGTTCTGCTGCTGGACATGTCGGTGGACGATGGCGACTCCAAGATCCAGAACCAGATGAAGAAGCTTCAGAGTCCGGTGATCCTGCTCTACTGCACCAAAGAGGAGGCCAACACCATCTTCGAGGTCGCTCACTCCGTGGGCATCACCGGCTACGGATACACCTGGATCGTTCCCTCGCTGATCGCCGGGGACACGGACGTGGTGCCGGCAGAGTTCCCCACAGGTGGGTCTGAGACCAAGACCTGTGACCTGCTCCAGTCCTGGACCAGTTCTGGAGGACGGACTTGATAGGAGGAGGTTATAGAAGTTGATCACCGAGAAAAGTTTTCAACGTGAGAAGAAAGAAAGTCGAGTTTAAAAATGTGCAGCAAGAGATGAAGTCGACGGTAGAAAAAGTCGACGGTAGAAAAAGTAAACAGTAGAAAAAGTCAACAATAGAAAAAGTCGACGGTAGAAAAAGTAAACAGCAGAAAAAGTCAACAATAGAAAAAGTCGACGGTAGAAAAAGTAAACAGTAGAAAAAGTTGACAATAGAAAAAGTTAAAGGTAGAAAAAAATCAACCACAGAAAAAGTAGACAGTAGAAAAAGTTTGCAGTAGAAAACGTTTGCAGTAGAAAAAGTTTGCAGTAGAAAAAGTCAACAGTAGAAAAAGTTTGCAGTAGAAAACGTTTGCAGTAGAAAAAGTTTGCAGTAGAAAAAGTCAACAGTAGAAAAAGTTTGCAGTAGAAAAAGTCAACAGTAGAAAAAGTTTGCAGTAGAAAAAGTCAACAGTAGAAAAAGTTTGCAGTAGAAAAAGTTTGCAGTAGAAAACGTTTGCAGTAGAAAAAGTTTGCAGTAGAAAAAGTCAACAGTAGAAAAAGTTTGCAGTAGAAAACGTTTGCAGTAGAAAAAGTTTGCAGTAGAAAAAGTCAACAGTAGAAAAAGTTTGCAGTAGAAAAAGTCAACAGTAGAAAAAGTTTGCAGTAGAAAAAGTCAACAGTAGAAAAAGTTTGCAGTAGAAAAAGTCAACAGTAGAAAAAGTTTGCAGTAGAAAAAGTCAACAGTAGAAAAAGTTTGCAGTAGAAAACGTTTGCAGTAGAAAAAGTTTGCAGTAGAAAAAGTCAACAGTAGAAAAAGTTTGCAGTAGAAAAAGTCAACAGTAGAAAAAGTTTGCAGTAGAAAAAGTCAACAGTAGAAAAAGTTTGCAGTAGAAAAAGTCAACAGTAGAAAAAGTTTGCAGTAGAAAACGTTTGCAGTAGAAAAAGTTTGCAGTAGAAAAAGTCAACAGTAGAAAAAGTTTGCAGTAGAAAACGTTTGCAGTAGAAAAAGTTTGCAGTAGAAAAAGTCAACAGTAGAAAAAGTTTGCAGTAGAAAAAGTCAACAGTAGAAAAAGTTTGCAGTAGAAAAAGTCAACAGTAGAAAAAGTTTGCAGTAGAAAAAGTCAACAGTAGAAAAAGTTTGCAGTAGAAAAAGTCAACAGTAGAAAAAGTCAACAGCAGAAAAAGTCAACAGTAGAAAAAATCAACAATAGAAAAAGTTCACAGTAGAAAAAGTCGACAGTTAAAAAGTCAACAGTAGAAAAAGTCAACAGTATAAAAAGTCAGCAGTAGAAAAAGTCAACCACAGAAAAAGTTGACAGTAGAAAAAGTCAACCACAGAAAAAGTCAACCACAGAAAAAGTCAACCACAGAAAAAGTCAACAGTAGAAAAAGTCAACAGTAGAAAAAGTAAACAGTAGAAAAAGTCAACAGTAGAAAAAGTCAACCACAGAAAAAGTCAACCACAGAAAAAGTTGACAGTAGAAAAAGTCAACAGTAGAAAAAGTCAACCACAGAAAAAGTCAACAGTAGAAAAAGTCAACAGTAGAAAAAGTCAACCACAGAAAAAGTTGACAGTAGAAAAAGTCAACCACAGAAAAAGTCAACCACAGAAAAAGTCAACAGTAGAAAAAGTCAACAGTAGAAAAAGTAAACAGTAGAAAAAGTCAACAGTAGAAAAAGTCAACCACAGAAAAAGTCAACCACAGAAAAAGTTGACAGTAGAAAAAGTCAACAGTAGAAAAAGTCAACCACAGAAAAAGTCAACAGTAGAAAAAGTCAACAGTAGAAAAAGTAAACAGTAGAAAAAGTCAACAGTAGAAAAAGTCAACAGTAGAAAAAGTCAACAGTAGAAAAATTCAACAGTAGAAAAAGTCAACAGTAGAAAAATTCAACAGTAGAAAAAGTCAACAGTAGAAAAAGTCAACAGTAGAAAAAGTCAACAGTAGAAAAAGTTTGCAGTAGAAAACGTTTGCAGTAGAAAACGTTTGCAGTAGAAAAAGTCAACAGTAGAAAAAGTTTGCAGTAGAAAAAGTCAACAGTAGAAAAAGTTTGCAGTAGAAAAAGTCAACAGTAGAAAAAGTTTGCAGTAGAAAAAGTCAACAGTAGAAAAAGTTTGCAGTAGAAAAAGTCAACAGTAGAAAAAGTTTGCAGTAGAAAAAGTCAACAGTAGAAAAAGTCAACAGCAGAAAAAGTCAACAGTAGAAAAAATCAACAATAGAAAAAGTTCACAGTAGAAAAAGTCGACAGTTAAAAAGTCAACAGTAGAAAAAGTCAACAGTATAAAAAGTCAGCAGTAGAAAAAGTCAACAGTAGAAAAAGTCAACAGTATAAAAAGTCAGCAGTAGAAAAAGTCAACAGTAGAAAAAGTCAACCACAGAAAAAGTTGACAGTAGAAAAAGTCAACCACAGAAAAAGTCAACCACAGAAAAAGTCAACCACAGAAAAAGTCAACAGTAGAAAAAGTCAACAGTAGAAAAAGTAAACAGTAGAAAAAGTCAACAGTAGAAAAAGTCAACCACAGAAAAAGTTGACAGTAGAAAAAGTCAACAGTAGAAAAAGTCAACCACAGAAAAAGTCAACAGTAGAAAAAGTCAACAGTAGAAAAAGTAAACAGTAGAAAAAGTCAACAGTAGAAAAAGTCAACAGTAGAAAAATTCAACAGTAGAAAAAGTCAACAGTAGAAAAAGTCAACAGTAGAAAAATTCAACAGTAGAAAAAGTCAACAGTAGAAAAAGTCAACAGTAGAAAAAGTCAACAGTAGAAAAAGCCCAGCAAAAGTCGACAGATTACATTTACAACTGAAGGTCAACAACATAAAAAGTCAACCTGAGAAACGTTTGACCGTGAAAAGCGTAGAAAAGAGAAGATTATCTGATTCAAAAAGTCGAGCATAGAAAAAGTTGCACAACAAAGTGAACGTCACAGGAAGTGACAGGAAAGGTAGAAAGTAGAAAAGCATGAATAAAGTGAGTGGTCGTAATGATGCACAACAACTTTTCTCTTCCTGCCGCTAACATCTGTTGAGCTCACGTACCAACCTCGTCCTCACAACACACTTCCTAGTGCAGCGGAGATTATCTGTGGCAGGAAGTGCTGAGGCGGCAACGCTCCGGAGTAACAAGTCTCGTCCGTTTATCTCGGAACACGGACGTCCAGGTTTTTATCTTCCCTCCATGTTTGGTCCTGAACAGTCAACGGAGCTTCTGAGAAGTTAATTAGCAGAACACATTACTGGGCTCCTTCCCAAGGTGACTCCTGGGATGAAGGAACGTCATGAGGATTCTCCGGTTCTTTATGAAGACGACGACCTTCGCGGGGCTATCGTTAGCGCTGGCCAGATGCTAAGCTAAAGCTGGACCCTGAAGTCGAAGGTCGTCCGAGGGGCACAAGTCGTGTCACTTCCTGTGAGCGGCAGGAAGTCCAGTCGTCTGAGACTTCATGGGTTTTGTTGGGAAGGTTCTCTCAGCGTGGCTGACCTTTGCCAAGCAGACGCTCCCACGCTCGCCGCCGCCGCCGCTGGAGGTCGTTGTAACCTTTGAAGGTCAAACGGGAGCGTTCCCAGTCCAGCCGCTCACGCCACCTGTCAGACTGGACCTGTGCGACCCGGTCCGGTGGGGGCGGGACCAGGGAGAAATGGCGCCACCTGGTGGGAACCGAACTTTTTACTCTTTTGTTTCCACTCGTTGACTCAAGAAGAGTTGATGTGTCGGCGCCTCCTGGTGATCGGACGATGAAGGTGTCGAAGCAACAACTCTATAAACTCTGATTGTCGTTTATGTTGATCACACACTTGATGGATGTTGTCATGACGATCACGTGACCTGATGACAAAGTACACACTCAACAAACACACACACAACACTCAACAAACACACACACACACACACCACACACACACACACACCACACACACAACACTCAACAAACACACACACTACACACACAACACTCAAAACACACAGACACAACATACACACACACAACACTCAACACACAAACATACGCACACAAACACTCACTCACACACACACTCACTCACTCACTCACTCACTCACTCACTCACTCACTCACTCACTCACTCACTCACTCACTCACTCACTCACTCACTCACTCACACACAGATACACAACACACAAACAGACACACACACACGCATACAAACCTACACACACACATGACACACACATGTATAAACACAAACATAGAAAACACGACATACACATAAACATAAACACTAATACACCACACAAAAACACAAAGGTAAATTAACACACACCACACACACTAAACACATTAACACACACACACACTAGACATACAGTACAAACACACACCACACAAACACACACGTTAAGCACTTACACACACACACACACACACACACACACACAAACATGTCACAGGATTCTTTGAAAGCAATGAAACACAAAACACACTTCATAACACAACAAAAACACCGCACACATACACGGTAATAAGTAAGTAAGTAATTTTTATTTATATAGTGCTTTTCCAGACCAGGGTCACAAAGCGCTTAAACGATCAAAACAAAACTCAATAAAGTATATACTTTAAGATAAAACTGATAACACAACAATTAACAAAACACTTTCCCACACGCCCTGAACTACACACACACACACTTAACGACACTAAACTATAAATACACTTCACTGCGCACAAACTGGCCTACAGACACACACACACACACACACACACACACGCAGCTCCGTGAGTGACAGTCTGGCTCTGGATCCAACTCTGGTTCTGGTCCAAGTCCAGACCTCGTGGCCTCCTGACTCCTGGAAATGGTCGATGACTGAACTTTCTGTTTCAATCCCATCAGACGCTCCCGAAGGTTCAGGGTCACTCGGCTCTCGCGACCCCCCCCCCCCCCCCTCCCTGTCCGCCAGCCCGGTTCTGACAGGTCCGTCAGCCCGGTTCTGACAGGTCCGCGGTGACACGACTCAGACCCGACACGTGGTCTGAGACGCGTCTCTTCTTCACGAGGCTGCGGTTCATCCTCCGCTGCACTCTGACGCTGGTGTCTCTCGTCTCCCTGGACGCGTCAAAACACGGACGCTCAGCCCGCGGCGGAACCAGAACCTCACACCTGCTGGTACCGTCTCCCGGGCCCGCGGCTGAAAGAGAGAAGAAGCAGCTCTCGCTGAATAAATCATCTGCAGGCCCGCCGTGACCTGTCAATCATTTATACGCGTCTCAAATATTTACGTGTTTTTCACTTTCATGTAGAAAATACTCTTCATGTGTTTCCTGTAAACGGTTCAAGTATTTCAGTGTCGGAAGATTAAAGCAATATTTGAACGTTTCTAACCAGTCAAAACTTTTGGTTCTTTTCATTGAAATGTTGTTTATTAAGCAGTAAATTAGTTTTTATCGAGTTTGATAATTCGTTTTTTATTGAAGATTTTCAAAATCAATCATTTTTCTCATTTCAATTATTAAAAAATTGTAATTAATTTGTAGTTTTTTCAATTTCAATTCAATATAAAAACATATATTTCAATCATTTTTTATTGAAATGTTGTTTTTTTAAGTGTTGAATTTGTTTTCATTTAATTCAATCATTTTTGTTTTAAATAATATTCTTTAAAAAAAATTGAATATTTTCAAAATAAATTAATTTTCTTTCACACAGAGTTTAATTTTTCTAATTTCAATCATTCAAAAAATGTTTTTTTAATTCAATATTTTTTAATTTGTAGTTTTTTTAAATTCAATATAAAAATGTTATATTTCAATAATCTTTTATTAAAAAGTGTTTTTTTAAGTATTAATGATTATTTATAATTTTCTTTAAAAAAATTATATTTTTTTATTCAATATTTTTTCATTCATAAAAATGTTGTTATTATGGACAAAACTTTATTTTGACACCAGAACACACCAGTAAGAGGTCACATGATCCTCTGCTCGTCGTCTGATTGGCTGAAAGTTTCAAGTAGCTCTGTGCTCTGTTGGTTCTGTCTGGAGACTCAACATTTGATATTGAATCTAAAAGACTATAAGTTAAAAAGTATTGGATTTAGAACATTTATTTTTGAATGATTATAAGTAGAATATTAAATTCAATGTGTAAAAAAACAAACAAAACAAACTTTGAAAATATTCAATTTCAACGTGTAAAAAACGTAAACATCTTAATAAAATATTAATAATAAATAATAAAATGACTTCAATCAATCTTCTGCTGTCACTGATCTACTTCGATACTGAAACCACATCCTTACAACATTTAACAAAATCTGTCGACCAATCAGGAGCGAGTACACAAGTGTGCGACGTCCCGGCGCGACCTCGTCAGGGTCATGAATAAGTGAGGGCGGCGAAGAGTGCGACCGGCGAGTCTGCAGCACGAGCGGAAGATGAAGCTTCGTGTCTCCACGTGTCTTCATCCAACACATGGTCACCGCGGCTCGTCGCTCCAGATGCTAACGACGCTAACTGATCAGCTGTCAATCAATGTTTGACGTCGACGATCAATCCATCGGTTCTAAATATCGAGGAGCTCGTTATGCAAATGTCAGCCGCTCGTTAACGACGAGGAGTGATTCCAGCGATCAGTCAAACGTGTCGAGGCGTCACATCATGAGGAGCTGATCCTCATCCCTGAACCACTGACTGATGGTTCGCCAGACGCCGAGGTCACCTCAGGGCGAGTCTGATCGACAGCCGCCCGTCAAGCGCCTCCTCACCCGTCTCTCCTTGTGGTCCCGCCCAGGTCTGCTGTCCGTGTCCTACGACGAGTGGGACTACGGTCTGGACGCCCGGGTCCGCGACGGCGTGGCCATCATCACCAAGGCCACGTCCACCATGATGATGGACCGCGGGCCGCACACGCTGCACAAGTCCGAGTGCCACGGCGCCCCAGACAAGAAGACCCCCATCTCCGGCAACCCCAACGAAGTGCTCAGGTGAGTGCGTCTGTGGGACTCCAGGGGTCCCCGCAAGACACGTCCTCGACCCCCCAACACACACACACACCTCTGACCCCGCAAGACACGTCCTCGACCCCCCAACACACACACACACCTCTGACCCCGCAAGACACGTCCTCAATCCCCCAACACTCACACACACCTCTGACCCCACAAGACACGTCCTCGATCCCCCAACACACACACACACCTCTGACCCCGCAAGACACGTCCTCGACCCCCCAACACACACACACACCTCTGACCCCACAAGACACGTCCTCGACCCCCCAACACACACACACACCTCTGACCCCGCAAGACACGTCCTCGACCCCCCAACACACACACACACCTCTGACCCCACAAGACACGTCCTCGACCCCCCAACACACACACACACCTCTGACCCCACAAGACACGTCCTCGATCCCCCAACACACACACACACACCTCTGACCCCACAAGACACGTCCTCGACTCCCAACACACACACACACCTCTGACCCCGCAAGACACGTCCTCGACACACACACCTCTGACGCCGCAAGACACATTCTTGACCCCTCAACACACACACACCTCTGACCCCACAAGACACGTCCTCGACCCCCCAACACACACACACACACCTCTGACCCCACAAGACACGTCCTCGACTCCCAACACACACACACACCTCTGACCCCGCAAGACACGTCCTCGACACACACACCTCTGACGCCGCAAGACACATTCTTGACCCCTCAACACACACACACCTCTGACCCCACAAGACACGTCCTCGACCCCCAACACACACACACACCTCTGACCCCGCAAGACACGTCCTCGACACACACACCTCTGACCACGCAAGATACGTCCTCGACCCCCCAACACACACACACACTTCTGACCCCGCAAGACACGTCCTCGACCCCCCAACACACACCTCTGACCCCACAAGACATGTCCTCGACCCCCCAACACACACACACCTCTGACCCCACAAGACACTTCCTTGACCCCCCAACACACACCTCTGACCCCACAAGACATGTCCTCGACCCCCCAACACACACACACACCTCTGACCCCACAAGACACTTCCTTGACCCCCCAACACACACCTCTGACCCCACAAGACATGTCCTCGACCCCCCAACACACACCTCTGACCCCACAAGACACGTCCTCGACCCCCAACACACACACACACACACCTCTGACCCCACAAGACACGTTCTCGACCCCCCAACACACACACACACATCTCTGACCCCACAAGACACGTTCTCGACCCCCCAACACACACACACACATCTCTGACCCCACAAGACACGTCCTCGACCCCCCAACACACACACCTCTGCCCCCCCATCTGTGGTCGCACAAGCTTGTTCAAACCGGTTGCTTTGGTCTCTTTGCTCCACAAGCTTCCTAATTGGTCCCTGTGGCGTCAGAACACAAGTGTTGAGCTTCAGTCCACGTCTCAGTCGACTGCCGGGCGACTCTTCTAAGTGTGTGCGTGTGTGTGTGTGTGTGTGTGTGTGTGTGTGTGTGTGTGTGTGTGTGTTGAAGTGGATCAACACAGACCCGCTAACATGACCCAGATATGAACACATGGATCTACCGTGTGACAGAGTTTTACATATGCTGACGTCAGTGTCCACTAGAGGGCGCTCTGAAGGATTTCACTGACTTTTTTAATTCTATAGTTTATTATTATTATATTATGAATTATTTTTTCGCTTTTTATTGCGTAATTGAATAAAAAAATTGAATATTTCGACATACATTCTTTTTACACAAAGTTTCCAGTTTCCAGTCATTCAAAAATACTTTTTCTAAATTCAACATGTTTTAATTCAGTCTATAAATGTTACAATAGAGTCACCAGACCAATGCAGTCGAGCACAGAGCCGCTCGATCGTCTCATGATTGGTTACAAGTTTGATCAAGTAGATGTTTAGTCCATCATTATAATGTTCCTTCTGGGATCCGTGTGAACATGAACCTGTTTGGTTCGGTCCGACCCGGGACCTCCTCGGGTCGCTGGTGACGTGTCGTTGATTAGATCAGTCGTCACCCTCGTCACCCTCGTCACCCTCGTCACCGCACTTGTTTGCTTCTCCACCTCTGTCGTCCTGCGCTCGTCGCATTAGCATCAGAGTCTGACGAGCTCCACACGGCTGCGCTAATGGCTACGTTTATATTCATCATGAAACCTTCGCTTTAATCCTGCGTCACGACCCAGTTGCACACTTTGACACAGCACGAGTGTTCCTGTGTGTGTGTGTGCGTCTGTATGAGTGTGCTTGGGTCTGTGTGTGTGTGCGCGTCTATGCGTGTGTGTGTGTGTGTGTGTGTGCGCGTCTATGCGTGTGTGTGTGTGTGTGTGTGTGCTGGATACGTAAATATAAAGTAGGTCACACGTGTGTGTGTTCACCTGTTTCTTCTTTATTCAAACTTTTATTTAAACGTTGTGTTTGATGGTTCACTTCAACACAATAGATTCAACACAATAGACTCATTCTCAATAGACACATTCTCTCTCCGGTTGCAGCTACACAGTCCATTACACACACACTCACACACACTCGCACACACAGAGATGACACAAGTACATGCAGTTCTTTACATCCAGATGCACTTGACACCTTCACACCTCCCCCACACTCACACTGTACACACATGCAACACATACTCGTGTGTGCGTGTGTGTGCGTGTCTGTGTGTGCGTGTGTGTGTGTGTGTGTGTGTGTGTGTGTGTGTGTGTGTGCACAGTGGGGGGTCACGCTCAACCATATGTGGCGTGTTCTGGTTCTTCTCTGAGTCCAACTCTTGTAACTCGTGACTTATTTACGTGGAGTTAATTTATTAAGTCTGATCAATATTTTATTACTATCTTTGTTATCTAATGATCAACACGTGTGTGTCTGTGTGTGTCTTTGTGTGTGTCTGTGTGTGTGTCTTTGTTTGTGTCTATGTTTTTGTCTTTATGTGTGTCTTTGTGTGTGTCTTTGTGTGTGTGTCTTTGTGTGTCTTTGTGTGTGTCTACGTGTGTGTCTTTATGTGTGTCTCTGTGTGTGTCTCTATGTGTGTCTATGTGTATGTGTTTGTTTGTGTCTCTATGTATGTGTGTGGGGGTTCTCTTTGTGTGTCTCTCTGTGATTCTCTGTGTGCATGTGTGTCTCTGTGTATGTGTGTGTGTGTGTGTCTCTGTGTATGTGTGTGTGTGTCCATGTGTGTGTGTCTCTCTCTGTGTGTCTGTGTATCTTTATGTTACTCTGTGTGTCTTTGTGTGTGTTTCTTTGTGTGTCTCTGTGTGTGTGTCTTTGTGCGTCTTCAAGTGTGTGTGTGTCTATCTGTCTTTGTGTGTCTGTGTGTGTGTTTTTTTCATGTGTGTACTTGTGTGTCATTGTGGGTCTCTGTGTGGGTCTCTGTATGTGTCTCTCTCTGTTACTCTGTGTGTGTGACTTTGTGTGTGTTTCTTTGTGTGTCTCTGTGTGTGTGTCTATGTGCATCTTCAAGTGTGTGTGTCCATCTGTTTATGTGTGTCTTTTTGTTTATACGTGTACTTGTGTGTCTTTCTGAGTCTCTGTGTGTGTGTGTGTCTCTTTGTGTGTGTTGGTGTGTGTCTCTGTATCTCAAACAAGTGTGTTGACATCGAAACTTGTGTGTGTTGATGATCTGGCCAGTGGGGGGCAGTATAGCGCGGGTGTAGTGTGAGGAGTGATCATGGGGGTGAGAGGGGCAACAAGAGAGGCTGAGAAAAGCTTTCCAGGGAGTCCAGACCTTTGTAGTCCCCTCACCCTCCTCCCCCTCCTCCTCCCACCCTCAGAGAGATTATGGTTTCCATAGTAACCCAGCAGAAGTCACAGTGGTAGTAGCTGCCATGGCAACACACATGCTTGTATCTCTGTGATATCACTGTCGGTCGCACACAGACACACAAAAACATACACACGCCAACAGTGATTTAAGATAGAGATGCAGGCATGTGTGTAACCATTGTGTTTACGACCACTTGCACACACAAACACACACAGACACACACACAAAACAATCCACAAACCCACAAGTACACGGAAAAATACACTCACACACGAAACCACAAACACTAAGGAGGAAAAACCAACACAGAAAAACACACACCAAGAGACACAAACCGAGACACACAAAAACACAGAGATAAATAAACAAACAGAGTAAAAGGTGCCGTGTGGACTTGTTGATTTATGCAGTAGATCGAGTCGCTCGAGTCGTCATGTTCAACGATTGTTTGAGTCGATCTAGTCGTCATGTTCAACAACGATTGTTTGAGTCGATCTAGTCGTCATGTTCAACAACGATTGTTTGAGTCGTTCTAGTCGTCATGTTCAACAACGATTGTTTGAGTCGTTCTAGTCGTCATGTTCAACAAAGATTGTTTGAGTCGATCTAGTCGTCATGTTCAAAGATTGTTTGAGTCGATCTAGTCGTCATGTTCAACAACGATTGTTTGAGTCGTTCTAGTCGTCATGTTCAACAAAGATTGTTTGAGTCGATCTAGTCGTCATGTTCAACAAAGATTGTTTGAGTCGATCTAGTCGTCATGTTCAACAACGATTGTTTGAGTCGATCTAGTCGTCATGTTCAACAAAGATTGTTTGAGTCGTTCTAGTCGTCATGTTCAACAAAGATTGTTTGAGTCGTTCTAGTCGTCATGTTCAACAACGATTGTTTGAGTCGTTCTAGTCGTCATGTTCAACAACGATTGTTTGAGTCGATCTAGTCGTCATGTTCAACAACGATTGTTTGAGTCGATCTAGTCGTCATGTTCAAAGATTGTTTGAGTCGATCTAGTCGTCATGTTCAACAACGATTGTTTGAGTCGATCTAGTCGTCATGTTCAACAACGATTGTTTGAGTCGATCTAGTCGTCATGTTCAACAACGATTGTTTGAGTCGATCTAGTCGTCATGTTCAACAACGATTGTTTGAGTCGATCTAGTCGTCATGTTCAACAACGATTGTTTGAGTCGTTCTAGTCGTCATGTTCAACAACGATTGTTTGAGTCGCTCTAGTCGTCATGTTCAACAACGATTGTTTGAGTCGATCTAGTCGTCATGTTCAACAACGATTGTTTGAGTCGATCTAGTCGTCATGTTCAACAACGATTGTTTGAGTCGATCTAGTCGTCATGTTCAACAACGATTGTTTGAGTCGATCTAGTCGTCATGTTCAACAACGATTGTTTGAGTCGCTCTAGTCGTCATGTTCAACAACGATTGTTTGAGTCGATCTAGTCGTCATGTTCAACAACGATTGTTTGAGTCGATCTAGTCGTCATGTTCAACAACGATTGTTTGAGTCGCTCTAGTCGTCATGTTCAACAACGATTGTTTGAGTCGATCTAGTCGTCATGTTCAACAACGATTGTTTGAGTCGCTCTAGTCGTCATGTTCAACGATTGTTTGAGTCGCTCTAGTCGTCATGTTCAACAACGATTGTTTGAGTCGCTCTAGTCGTCATGTTCAACAACGATTGTTTGAGTCGATCTAGTCGTCATGTTCAACAATTGTTTGAGTCGATCTATTTGTCATGTTCAACAACGATTGTTTGAGTCGATCTAGTCGTCATGTTCAACAATTGTTTGAGTCGATCTATTTGTCATGTTCAACAACGATTGTTTGAGTCGATCTAGTCGTCATGTTCAACAACGATTGTTTGAGTCGCTCTAGTCGTCATGTTCAACGATTGTTTGAGTCGATCTAGTCGTCATGTTCAACAACAATTGTTTGAGTCGATCTAGTCGTCATGTTCAACAACGATTGTTTGAGTCGTTCTAGTCGTCATGTTCAACAATTGTTTGAGTCGATCTAGTCGTCATGTTCAACAACGATTGTTTGAGTCGATCTAGTCGTCATGTTCAACAACGATTGTTTGAGTCGATCTAGTCGTCATGTTCAACAAAGATTGTTTGAGTCGTTCTAGTCGTCATGTTCAACAATTGTTTGAGTCGATCTAGTCGTCATGTTCAACAACGATTGTTTGAGTCGCTCTAGTCGTCATGTTCAACAACGATTGTTTGAGTCGTTCTAGTCTTCATGTTCAACAATTGTTTGAGTCGATCTAGTCGTCATGTTCAACAATTGTTTGAGTCGATCTAGTCGTCATGTTCAACGATTGTTTGAGTCGATCTAGTCGTCATGTTCAACGATTGTTTGAGTCGTTCTAGTCGTCATGTTCAACAACGATTGTTTGAGTCGATCTAGTCGTGATGTTCAACAATTGTTTGAGTCGATCTAGTCGTCATGTTCAACGATTGTTTGAGTCGATCTAGTCGTCATGTTCAACAACGATTGTTTGAGTCGTTCTAGTCGTCATGTTCAACAACGATTGTTTGAGTCGATCTAGTCGTGATGTTCAACAATTGTTTGAGTCGATCTAGTCGTCATGTTCAACGATTGTTTGAGTCGATCTAGTCGTCATCTTCAACAACGATTGTTTGAGTCGATCTAGTCGTCATGTTCAACAACGATTGTTTGAGTCGATCTAGTCGTCATGTTCAACAACGATTGTTTGAGTCGATCTAATCGTCATGTTCAACAACGATTGTTTGAGTCGATCTAATCGTCATGTTCAACAACGATTGTTTGAGTCGTTCTAGTCGTCATGTTCAACAACGATTGTTTGAGTCGATCTAGTCGTCATGTTCAACAACGATTGTTTGAGTCGATCTAGTCGTCATGTTCAACAACGATTGTTTGAGTCGATCTTGTCGTCATGTTCAACAACGATTGTTTGAGTCGATCTAGTCGTCATGTTCAACAACGATTGTTTGAGTCGTTCTAGTCGTCATGTTCAACAACGATTGTTTGAGTCGATCTAGTCGTCATGTTCAACAACGATTGTTTGAGTCGCTCTAGTCGTCATGTTCAACAACGATTGTTTGAGTCGCTCTAGTCGTCATGTTCAACAACGATTGTTTGAGTCGATCTAGTCGTCATGTTCAACAACGATTGTTTGAGTCGATCTAGTCGTCATGTTCAACAACGATTGT
Organism: Callionymus lyra; assembly: GCF_982586985.1. NCBI lineage: Eukaryota > Metazoa > Chordata > Actinopteri > Syngnathiformes > Callionymidae > Callionymus > Callionymus lyra. The sequence goes on along the minus strand of NC_141832.1, from coordinate 5,474,314 downwards.
TTGAGTCGATCTAGTCGTCATGTTCAACAACGATTGTTTGAGTCGTTCTAGTCGTCATGTTCAACAACGATTGTTTGAGTCGCTCTAGTCGTCATGTTCAACAACGATTGTTTGAGTCGCTCTAGTCGTCATGTTCAACAACGATTGTTTGAGTCGATCTAGTCGTCATGTTCAACAACGATTGTTTGAGTCGATCTAGTCGTCATGTTCAACAACGATTGTTTGAGTCGATCTAGTCGTCATGTTCAACAACGATTGTTTGAGTCGTTCTAGTCGTCATGTTCAACGATTGTTTGAGTCGATCTAGTCGTCATGTTCAACAACGATTGTTTGAGTCGTTCTAGTCGTCATGTTCAACAACGATTGTTTGAGTCGATCTAGTCGTCATGTTCAACAACGATTGTTTGAGTCGATCTAGTCGTCATGTTCAACAACGATTGTTTGAGTCGATCTAGTCGTCATGTTCAACAACGATTGTTTGAGTCGATCTAGTCGTCATGTTCAACAACGATTGTTTGAGTCGATCTAGTCGTCATGTTCAACAACGATTGTTTGAGTCGTTCTAGTCGTCATGTTCAACAACGATTGTTTGAGTCGCTCTAGTCGTCATGTTCAACAACGATTGTTTGAGTCGATCTAGTCGTCATGTTCAACAACGATTGTTTGAGTCGATCTAGTCGTCATGTTCAACAACGATTGTTTGAGTCGATCTAGTCGTCATGTTCAACAACGATTGTTTGAGTCGATCTAGTCGTCATGTTCAACAACGATTGTTTGAGTCGCTCTAGTCGTCATGTTCAACAACGATTGTTTGAGTCGATCTAGTCGTCATGTTCAACAACGATTGTTTGAGTCGATCTAGTCGTCATGTTCAACAACGATTGTTTGAGTCGCTCTAGTCGTCATGTTCAACAACGATTGTTTGAGTCGATCTAGTCGTCATGTTCAACAACGATTGTTTGAGTCGCTCTAGTCGTCATGTTCAACGATTGTTTGAGTCGCTCTAGTCGTCATGTTCAACAACGATTGTTTGAGTCGCTCTAGTCGTCATGTTCAACAACGATTGTTTGAGTCGATCTAGTCGTCATGTTCAACAATTGTTTGAGTCGATCTATTTGTCATGTTCAACAACGATTGTTTGAGTCGATCTAGTCGTCATGTTCAACAATTGTTTGAGTCGATCTATTTGTCATGTTCAACAACGATTGTTTGAGTCGATCTAGTCGTCATGTTCAACAACGATTGTTTGAGTCGCTCTAGTCGTCATGTTCAACGATTGTTTGAGTCGATCTAGTCGTCATGTTCAACAACAATTGTTTGAGTCGATCTAGTCGTCATGTTCAACAACGATTGTTTGAGTCGTTCTAGTCGTCATGTTCAACAATTGTTTGAGTCGATCTAGTCGTCATGTTCAACAACGATTGTTTGAGTCGATCTAGTCGTCATGTTCAACAACGATTGTTTGAGTCGATCTAGTCGTCATGTTCAACAAAGATTGTTTGAGTCGTTCTAGTCGTCATGTTCAACAATTGTTTGAGTCGATCTAGTCGTCATGTTCAACAACGATTGTTTGAGTCGCTCTAGTCGTCATGTTCAACAACGATTGTTTGAGTCGTTCTAGTCGTCATGTTCAACAATTGTTTGAGTCGATCTAGTCGTCATGTTCAACAATTGTTTGAGTCGATCTAGTCGTGATGTTCAACAATTGTTTGAGTCGATCTAGTCGTCATGTTCAACGATTGTTTGAGTCGATCTAGTCGTCATGTTCAACAACGATTGTTTGAGTCGTTCTAGTCGTCATGTTCAACAACGATTGTTTGAGTCGATCTAGTCGTGATGTTCAACAATTGTTTGAGTCGATCTAGTCGTCATGTTCAACGATTGTTTGAGTCGATCTAGTCGTCATCTTCAACAACGATTGTTTGAGTCGATCTAGTCGTCATGTTCAACAACGATTGTTTGAGTCGATCTAGTCGTCATGTTCAACAACGATTGTTTGAGTCGATCTAATCGTCATGTTCAACAACGATTGTTTGAGTCGATCTAATCGTCATGTTCAACAACGATTGTTTGAGTCGATCTAGTCGTCATGTTCAACAACGATTGTTTGAGTCGATCTAGTCGTCATGTTCAACAACGATTGTTTGAGTCGATCTTGTCGTCATGTTCAACAACGATTGTTTGAGTCGATCTAGTCGTCATGTTCAACAACGATTGTTTGAGTCGTTCTAGTCGTCATGTTCAACAACGATTGTTTGAGTCGCTCTAGTCGTCATGTTCAACAACGATTGTTTGAGTCGCTCTAGTCGTCATGTTCAACAACGATTGTTTGAGTCGCTCTAGTCGTCATGTTCAACAACGATTGTTTGAGTCGATCTAGTCGTCATGTTCAACAACGATTGTTTGAGTCGATCTAGTCGTCATGTTCAACAACGATTGTTTGAGTCGTTCTAGTCGTCATGTTCAACAACGATTGTTTGAGTCGATCTAGTCGTCATGTTCAACAACGATCGAGTCACTCGACCTGAGATCCAGAGAAACATTTTTCTTCTTCTACTGTGGTCAGAATCATGTTTCCATGGAAACAGAGGAGCACATAATAAAAGACTCCATTAAAGGTTAAGAGAGGTGCAGAGAAGCTGCTGTGTGTGTTTGTGTGTTTTCTGTGTGTTTGTGTCTCTCTGTATTTTTGTGAGTGTTTGTGCCTGTGTGTGTGTCTGTCTGTGTGTTTGTGTCTCTGTGTGTGTTTGTGTCTCTCTGTGTTTGTGTCTCTCTGTGTGTGTGTCTTTCTCTGTGTTTGTGTTTGTGTGTTTCTCTGTGTGTTTGTGTCTCTCTGTTTGTGGTGTGTGTCTTTTTCTGTGTTTGTCTCTCTCTGTTTGTGTGAGTGTGTGTGTTCGTGTGTGTGTATGTTTTTTGTAGTTTTTTTATGTATTTATGTGTGTGTCTCCATGTGTGTCTCCATGTGTGTCTCCATGTGTGTCTCTGTGTGTGCTTTATGTGTGTGTATGATCAATAAAAACAAATGTTGTGCGACGCTGACGAGGACCCGCAGTGGTCCAGGTCTGACCCTCTGGTGCGCCCCCTGCAGGTACCTGATGAACGTGACCTTCGAGGGCCGGAACCTGTCGTTCAGCGAGGACGGGTACCAGCTGCACCCCAAGCTGGTCATCATCCTGCTCAACAAGGACCGGCAGTGGGACCGGGTGAGTGACTCGCCAGACCCATTAACCCACGAGTCATGCGAGTCAGAGTCAGGAGTCTCTCAGGTAGATGACGGGGTTGAAGCTCTTATTTTGAAATGAAGGCCACAGGAAGCACCGTTAGTGAGTCCCACACACTTGTAGGACTCGTTTGATGTGGCTCTGAACGACTCGTCTGAGTGAGTCGCTCGTGGACACAGGAAAGTAGAGGAACGTCCCCCGAACAGATGGGACAGCAGGAAGTGACCTGCAGTGACCTTCGAAGACATGGCCACCTGCCGCCTCTTCTTCTTCTTCTCTTCTTCTCTTCTTCCTCTCTTTCTTCTGCATCTCTAATCTCTCTGTCGTCCTCTGACCACGCAGCAAGGTGAACCTCCCCCGTCTCCCCCTCCTCACCCCCTCCTCTCCCCCTCCTCACCCTCTCCTCACCCCCTCCTCTCCCCTCCTCACCCACTCCTAACCCCCCCCACCTCCTCACCCTCTCCTCACCCCCTCCTCTCCCCCTCCTCACCCCCTCCTCACCCTCTCCTCACCCCCTCATCGTCCCCTCCTCACCCACTCCTAACCCCCCCCACCTCCTCACCCTCTCCTCACCCCCTCATCTCCCCCTCCTCACCCACTCCTAACCCCCCCACCTCCTCACCCTCTCCTCACCCCCGTCTCCCCCTCCTCACCCCCTCCTCACACCCTCCTCACCCCCTCCTCACCCCTCCTCACCCCCTCCTCTCACCCTCCTCACCCACTCCTCACCCCGTCCTCTCCCCGCCCCCCCCCCTCATCCCCCCCCTCACCCCCTCCTCACCCACTCCTCACCCCGTCCTCTCCCCCGCCCCCCACTCATCCCCCTCCTCCCCCTCCTCACCCTCCTCCCCCTCCTCACCCCTCCTCCCCCTCCTCCCCCTCCATCAGACCCTCACTCATGTTAATGCTCCATCAGGTCTGAACCTCCTGAAACTTAATGAGTCCACAACTCTGATCCTGCTGCAGCTGTTGTGTGTGTGTCTGTCTATGTGTGTGTCTTTGTGGGTCTCTGTGTGTGTGTGTGTGTCTCTGTTTGTGTTTTTTCTGGGTGTGTGTTTATGTTGTTTTTGTGTGTCTGTTTATTCTGGATATATTTTTTCTTTGTGTGTTTTTTTTCTCTTTGTATTTTTCTTTTTGTGTTTTTTTTTCTTTGTGTGTGTTTTTTATATCTGTGTGTATTCTTGTGTGTGTATTCTTGTGTGTGTATTCTGGTTCTGGTTCTGGTTCTGGTCCAATGACCTGCTCTCAGGTTGTTTGGTCGTCGTTACATGTTCATTTCGTGAGTAGATTCACAAGATGTTCCTGCGTCAGAGCGACCTGCTCCTCTGTGGAGGACAAGAGCGAAAGAAAGATAAATGCAGGGTTGAATATTTATCATCTCGTCCTCCTCTTCATCTTCTCTCGTCCTCCTCTTCGTCTTCTCTCGTCCTCCTCTTCGTCTTCTCTCGTCCTCCTCTTCGTCTTCTCTCGTCCTCCTCTTCGTCTTCTTCTCTCGTCCTCCTCTTCGTCTTCTCTCGTCCTCCTCTTTGTCTTCTCTCGTCCTCCTCGTCTTCTTCTCTCGTCCTCCTCGTCTTCTTCTCTCGTCCTCCTCTTCGTCTTCTCTCGTCCTCCTCGTCTTCTTCTCTCATCCTCCTCGTCGTCTTCTCTCGTCCTCCTCGTCGTCTTCTCTCGTCCTCCTCGTCTTCTCTCGTCCTCCTCGTCTTCTTCTCTCATCCTCCTCCTCGTCTTCTCTCGTCCTCCTCCTCGTCTTCTCGCGTCCTCCTCTTCGTCTTCTCTCGTCCTCCTCTTCGTCTTCTCTCGTCCTCCTCTTCGTCTTCTCTCGTCCTCCTCTTTGTCTTCTCTCGTCCTCCTCGTCTTCTTCTCTCGTCCTCCTCGTCTTCTTCTCTCGTCCTCCTCTTCGTCTTCTCTCGTCCTCCTCGTCTTCTTCTCTCATCCTCCTCGTCGTCTTCTCTCGTCCTCCTCGTCGTCTTCTCTCGTCCTCCTCGTCTTCTCTCGTCCTCCTCGTCTTCTTCTCTCATCCTCCTCCTCGTCTTCTCTCGTCCTCCTCCTCGTCTTCTCTCGTCCTCCTCCTCGTCTTCTCTCGTCTTCTTCTCTCGTCCTCCTCGTCGTCTTCCCTCGTCCTCCTCCTCGTCCTCCTCGTCGTCTTCTCTCGTCCTCCTCCTCGTCTTCTCTCGTCTTCTTCTCTCGTCCTCCTCGTCGTCTTCTTCTCTCGTCCTCCTCATCGTCTTCTCTCGTCCTCCTCGTCGTCTTCTCTCGTCCTCCTCGTCTTCTTCTCTCGTCCTCCTCATCGTCTTCTCTTGTCCTCCTCGTCGTCTTCTCTCGTCCTCCTCGTCGTCTTCTCTCGTCCTCCTCGTCGTCTTCTCTCGTCCTCCTCGTCTCCTCCTCGTCTTCTCTCGTCCTCCTCGTCGTCTTCTCTCGTCCTCCTCCTCGTCTTCCCTCGTCCTCCTCCTCGTCTTCCCTCGTCCTCCTCCTCGTCTTCTCTCATCCTCCTCGTCGTCGTCTCTTGTCCTCCTCCTCATCTTCTCTCGTCTTCTTCTCTCGTCCTCCTCGTCGTCTTCTTCTCTCGTCCTCCTCCTCGTCTTCTCTCGTCCTCCTCGTCGTCGTCTCTTGTCCTCCTCCTCATCTTCTCTCGCCTTCTTCTCTCGTCCTCCTCGTCGTCTTCTTCTCTCGTCCTCCTCATCGTCTTCTCTCGTCCTCCTCCTCGTCTTCCCTCGTCCTCCTCCTCGTCTTCCCTCGTCCTCCTCCTCGTCTTCTCTCGTCCTCCTCCTCGTCTTCTCTTGTCCTCCTCGTCGTCTTCTCTCGTCCTCCTCCTCGTCTTCCCTCGTCCTCCCCCTCGTCTTCTCTCGTCCTCCTCATCGTCGTCTCTTGTCCTCCTCCTCGTCTTCTCTCGTCTTCTTCTCTTGTCCTCCTCGTCGTCTTCTTCTCTTGTCCTCCTCCTCGTCTTCTCTCGTCTTCTTCTCTCGTCCTCCTCGTCGTCTTCTTCTCTCGTCCTCCTCATCGTCTTCTCTCGTCTTCCTCGTCGTCTTCTTCTCTCGTCCTCCTGTCTTCTTCTCTCGTCCTCCTGTCTTCTTCTCTCGTCCTCCTCGTCTTCTCTCGTCCTCGTCGTCATCTTCTCTCGTCTTCCTCGTCCTCCTCTCTCGTCCTTCATCTGGTGGCTCCAGGCTTCATGACCTCCTGGTCTCCTCCACAGGTGGGTAAGTGGGAGAACCGGTCCTTGTCCATGAAGTACCATGTGTGGCCGCGGTACGAGCTGTACGGCGGCGCCGCCACGCGCGAGGACGACCATCTGTCCATCGTGACGCTGGAGGAGGCTCCCTTCGTCATCGTGGAGGACGTGGACCCTCTGAGCGGGACCTGCATGAGGAACACGGTGCCCTGCCGGAAGCAGATCAAGACGCTGTGAGGACCCTCCCGGGTGAGGACTCGCGGACGTGGGTTCTGAAGGTGTGTCTGTGTGAGCAGGAACCAGACCAAGGACTCGGGCATCTACATCAAGCGCTGCTGCAAAGGCTTCTGCATCGACATCCTGAAGAAGATCGCCAAGCAGGTCAAGTTCACCTACGACCTGTACCTGGTCACCAACGGCAAGCACGGCAAGAAGATCAACGGCACCTGGAACGGCATGGTGGGCGAGGTGAGGAGCTCCAGAACCATTCAGAACCATGAGGGACATTCAGTACCATCGCAACCATTTAGAACATCTAGAACCATTTAGAACATCTAGAACCATCCAGAATATCCACAACATCTAGAACCATTCAGAACCATGAGGGATATTCAGAACCATTCAAAACCATCTACAACATCCAGAATCTCTCTTAGTAGGAACCTGGCCACGTAGATCAAAGACTCGCGGGTCAGAACCAGTTTCCTGGACCTCAGGTC
>NC_141832.1:5280026-5292526 GCF_982586985.1 Callionymus lyra | reverse complement strand
AACATTCTTTGAATGTAGCCATTAGCATAGTGATGCTATCGAGCTAGCGCTTAGGTATGTCAGCCGGCAGGGGGTCTTAAGCCCTGTGGTCAGAGCCCCCTTTCTGGTCTTCTCAGGCCTCTGAACATCAGGCCTTTTCCAGGAAGTGACCCGTGACCCCGACTCGTGACCCGTGACCCTGACTCGTGACTTGTGTGTCTTCAAACGTACGCCGAAGGTGTGAAAGTTACTGACGGAACTCTGTTTTCTCTCTGCAGACCGTGAAGACCAGTCCATCCTGTGCACGTGAGTGTCTTTCTCTACCCCCATCACTACCCCCCACAACACCTCAGAACCCGAGTGTCCATGTGTAGCAGTCGAGGGTTCTGACTTCCCTGCAGAACCTCTACTCACTACAGTGTGTTGTTGTGAGTGTGGTCCTCTGAAGTTTCAGTACAAAACACCCCAAAAACCCTCAGAAGGAATGTGCGGCGCAAGGAGAGTCTCTGTCCGGGTCTTGGACTTGCCTCGTAACTGGGACTTGTCGCTAATAGCTGCTCGACTAAAACCACTGGCATGCAGCTTCATGTGCAGCTGGACCCGGTCCTGGCGTCGGTTGTGGGGCCTCCGGGACCCAATCACGGTTCTGCCCGAACACAGCTATCATTAGACGCCACCAGAAGTGGAAAGTCTGGACTCTACGAGGTTCTCCAGGAATGTAATCGGGCTTCGTCCTGATGGCTCTGAGCTGTAACGAGTTTTAGCTCCGGTTTGGTCCCGTAAAGTAAATGACATAGACTTCAACACATGACCTCTGACCCCTCTCGTGTCTGCAGGGGAGAGTCTGGAGCCGGGAAGACGGAGAACACCAAGAAGGTGATCCAGTATTTGGCCCACGTGGCCTCCTCGCACAAGGGACGTAAAGACCACAACATTCCGGTGAGACCACCTTACTTTGCTCATGTTCCCTAAGATTCACCAACTCCTGACACGACCTCCTGAGCCCCTCGAGAGTTCTGAATTGCTCGGAAAAACTCCTGATCTCGATCCACATGAAAATGTCTGGAGCACAGTGTGAGGGTCGGACTCGTGTTCCCTCAAATAAATGTGGAAGAAAGAAGACAAACGAGGGAACATTAGGAAGATTCTTCTCTCTCCTTCTGTGAGTCTTGGAAAATCAGAAACAGAACTTTGGAAGCCGACGCTGCCAGAACTTTTCTCTGTGACAAAGTTGTGAAAAATGAGATCTCTGTTGTGAATGGCAACCCACGTTAGATTCCCTCTGTTCTGGTTCCCTCGAGACGAGCCAAAACCTTCCCTCAAGCCCGGAGCTCTCTTTGTGTTGGACCGTGGAGTCCAGGAGCCGCCAGGAAGCCCTGATCACATCTCAGACTGATGACGGAGGAAAGTCTCAGGCCAGCACAGACTCGTGTGTCTGAAGTGGTTCTGATCCAGATGGAGAAACATTTGAATCCGGAAAAAGTTAATTTGAAATGCTTTTTGTTTCTTCTGACCTGTGTGTGTGTGTCGGCAGGGAGAGTTGGAACGTCAACTCTTGCAAGCAAACCCCATCCTGGAGTCGTTCGGGAACGCCAAGACGGTCAAGAATGACAACTCGTCGCGTTTTGTGAGTCTTTAGACAAAAACAAAAATCGATGAAATCTATTTGTAGTGATGCCAGTGTCCACCAGAGGGCGCCCTCTTGCTCATTCCAATATGTTGTTGGTTCAAATTTTCTAAATGGATTCTGACTCTGAGACTCTCAAAACACATCAGGAAATGAATAAGAGTCACACAGAGTGAAGAATGACAGTCAGAGTCATTTATTGAGAAGAGCAGAAGTGAGTCACTGACTCAAGTTTTCTGGTGACTCACAGGACTCGCATGAAGTTGTGTGTCTGAATGTTGTAGGAGAGTGTGTTGAGTTTCCATGTCTCTGCAGGGGAAATTCATCAGGATCAACTTCGATGTTGCAGGATACATCGTCGGGGCCAACATTGAGACTTGTATCCTTTCAGCAGATAGTCTGAGCAGGACTTGTATTATGTAGGTCTCCACTCCTTGACTGGTTCCTCAGACCTGCTGGAGAAGTCTCGGGCCGTTCGACAGGCCAAAGACGAGAGGACCTTCCACATCTTCTACCGGCTGCTGGCGGGAGCAGGAGAGCATCTGCGCAGTGAGTGAGGGCGTCACCGGTGGATTTCATCTTGACTCGCAGTCTGACTTCATCCTCCTCCCACAGCCGACCTTCTCCTCGAAGGCTTCACCTCCTACCGCTTCCTGTCCAACGGCAACATTCCCATTCCCGGGCAGCAAGACAAGGAGAACTTCCAGGAGACACTGGACGCCATGCACATCATGAGCTTCTCCCATGAGGAGATCGTCTGTGAGTCTCACCTCCTCACCTGCCCCATCTTGCCTCCACCCCAACTAAGTGTTTGTGTCTCGGCAGGTATGTTGAAGGTCGTCTCAGCTGTCCTGCAGTTCGGTAATGTTGTCTTCAAAAAAGAGAGGAACACAGACCAGGCCTCCATGCCCGAGAACACAGGTGAGTCTTGAAGAGCCTCTGAGGGCCAGAGGGCAGAAGAACTAACATGTAAAAACCCTTGTCGACTGGGCGACTCAGCGGCGCAGAAACTCTGCCACCTACTGGGCATGAGCGTTACAGAGTTCACTCGAGCAATTCTGACTCCGAGGATCAAGGTGGGACGAGATTACGTGCAGAAGGCTCAAACCAAAGAGCAGGTGGGTTCCTGAACCCTCTATTGACGCGACACCAACTTCAGTGGAGTTGGTTCTGAGGTTATCGTGTCTTTGGTCCGAAGGCGGACTTTGCTGTTGAAGCTCTGGCAAAGGCGACGTACGAGCGTCTGTTTCGCTGGCTGGTCCACCGGATCAACAAAGCTCTGGACAGAACCAAGCGGCAGGGCGCCTCTTTCATCGGAATCCTGGACATCGCTGGCTTTGAGATCTTTGAGGTACGTAGAGAAGAAGACCTCAACTGGACGGCTCTCACTAAACTCTCACTAAATTCTGCCTTTAATGTCCAACTGGGTCAAAGTTAGTTGTGAGGTCAAAAGTGTGTCCTGCTCGTGTTCCAGCTGAACTCCTTCGAGCAGCTCTGCATCAACTACACCAATGAGAAGTTGCAGCAGCTCTTCAACCACACCATGTTCGTGCTGGAGCAGGAGGAGTACCAGCGCGAGGGCATCGAGTGGAGCTTCATCGACTTCGGTCTGGACCTGCAGCCCTGCATCGATCTTATCGAGAGGCCGGTCAGTCTGTGAGGGTGTGGGGGGACGGGGGGTTTGGACATGTTCACAAGAAACTTAATGTGATGTCTCTCTCCGCAGAACAACCCTCCTGGGATCCTGGCTCTCCTGGACGAGGAGTGCTGGTTCCCCAAGGCCACCGACAAGACCTTTGTAGACAAGGTGCTGCAGGAGCAGGGCACCCACAGCAAGTTACAGAAGCCGCGTCAGCTGAAGGACAGAGCAGACTTTTGCATCATCCACTATGCTGGGAAGGTTCGTATGTCGCAGCTTCTTAGCCCGACTCTCTTGTCTTCATTGACATCAGAACACAATGTTGCGGTTGTAGTTACCAGAGGGGGAAGTAAGGGGGAGAAGGGGGAGTCGATACACACATCTGGTTCGCTTTAGTGTGTAATTATATAACAAGCTGTTGGAGTCTATTGGAGAAGCCATGGAACATTCCAGACAGACAGAAGAGCTGAGAGACCCAAAAGACTTGGAGACCTCCGAGTTCCACAGACAAGTAGAACTTTGGCGCGGAAACAGGACTCAGTCAAGTCTGTTGACTCTGGTCTTTAAAGAGACATGAACAAATCATAATAGTGAGAGTGACCGAGTCGTTCTGAGACACATCATGACATTGGGAACAAGTCCAGGGGGTTGTAGAAAGTCCAAGTCAGTAGAAAGTCAGGTAAAGATTTCAAACAAGCAATTGACAAGTCCCCATTCTGAAGAGGTAGCTGTGGAGTCAGCGGTCAGCACAGACAACAGGGAAGTTCATGTCCGGTGGGCAGCTTACCTCAAAGTTCTGAGGAGTGACCTCACACGTTAGTGGCAATAGCTCTCTATGTATCTGAGGACCATGCTTCTCCTCAGGTGGACTACAAGTCGGACGAGTGGCTGATGAAGAACATGGATCCTCTGAACGACAACGTGGCCACACTGCTACATCAGTCCACTGACAAGTTTGTGGCAGAGCTCTGGAAGGATGGTGAGTGATGACCAATGAAGATGATCTTCTTAATTTCCCGTCTGTCCTGGACCTCACCCTGACCTTCCTTCCTCCTCCAGTGGACAGGATCGTGGGTCTCGACCAGGTGGCCGGCATGAATGAGACGGCTTTTGGGGCGGCATACAAAACAAAGAAGGGGATGTTCCGCACGGTGGGTCAGCTGTACAAGGAACAACTTTCCAAGCTGATGGCCACGCTGAGGAACACCAACCCCAACTTCGTCCGCTGCATCATCCCAAACCACGAGAAGAGGGTGAGTGTACAAGTCCGTCGGCTGCCATGCAACCTTACAAGCGCCTGACTTTAAAGGCGGGGAAACTGGACCCTCACCTGGTTCTGGACCAGCTGCGCTGCAACGGCGTCCTAGAGGGGATCCGGATCTGCAGACAGGGATTCCCCAACCGCATCATCTTCCAGGAGTTCAGACAGAGGTGAGTCCAGAACGTCATGTAGAGGTCCATGTTGACTTCTGATCCAATTGGTCTGTAGGTACGAGATCCTGACTCCCAACGCCATTCCCAAGGGCTTCATGGATGGGAAACAGGCCTGCGAGAGAATGGTAACGTGTTGACCAAATTCCCACCGAGGTCCATCTGCTTCACTGATTCCTCTACTCCCCTATGAAGATCAGGGCTCTGGAGCTTGATGGGAACTTGTTCCGCATCGGGCAGAGCAAGATCTTCTTCCGGGCTGGAGTCCTAGCTCACCTGGAGGAGGAGCGCGACCTAAAGATCACCGACATCATCATCTACTTTCAGGCTGTGTGTCGGGGGTATCTGGCTCGCAAGTGAGTGGTGTTTTTCCAGAACTTTGGTCTTCAAGCTGGAACTGATTGTGGACTTCTGTTCACCAGATCATTTGCTAAGAAGCAGCAGCAGCTCAGTGCTCTGAAGGTTCTGCAGAGGAACTGCTTTGCTTACCTGAAACTGCGACACTGGCAGTGGTGGAGACTCTTTACAAAGGTGAGACCTGCTGAGGCTCCCAACAATCTATGAGACTCCTGGTGGTTCTTCTTCTGTCCAGGTGAAGCCGCTTCTGCAGGTGACACGTCAGGAGGAGGAGATGCACGCCAAAGATGAGGAGCTGCTGAAGGTGAAGGAGAAGCAGATGAAGGTGGAAGGCGAGATGCTAGAGATGGAGAGAAAACAGCAACAGGTCAGTGGAAAACTGGAGCTGCAGGAGCTTCACATACTCTTCTCTGACCTCCTTGACGTTCCACTGCAGCTGACAGAGGAGAAGACCGTCCTTGCAGAGCAGCTGCAGGCAGAGACGGAGCTCTTTGCAGAGGCAGAGGAGATGAGAGCTCGACTGGCTTCCAAGAAACAAGAGCTAGAGGAGATTCTCCACGACCTGGAGTCCCGGCTGGAGGAGGAAGAGGAACGCAACCAGAGCATGCAGGGCGAGAAGAAAAAGATGCAGACGCACATCCAGGTGAGGAGCTGCAGGTGAGGTCTTGATTAAGTCTCTGACTGCGGATCGACTGCTTCAGGACCTGGAGGAGCAGCTGGACGAGGAGGAGGCAGGTCGGCAGAAGCTCCAGCTGGAGAAGGTCACGGCTGAGTCCAAGATGAAGAAGTACGAGGAGAACATCCTGCTGCTGGAGGATCAGAACTCCAAGTTCACGAAGGAGAAGAAGCTCATGGAGGATCGGATCAACGAGGTGACGTCGTTGTTGGCTGAGGAGGAGGAGAAGGCCAAGAACCTCAACAAGCTGAGGAACAAGCAGGAGATGATGATGGTCGACCTGGAAGGTGAGAAGCTGCTCTAGATCTACTCCGCAGAGCTCACTGCTCCATCCGTCTCCTGCAGAGCGGCTGAAAAAGGAGGAGAAGACTCGGCAGGAGCTGGAGAAGGCCAAGAGGAAGCTGGACGGAGAAACCTCTGACTGTCAGGACCAGATCACGGAGCTGCAGGCGCAGATCGAGGAGGTGAAGTCTCAGCTGAGCAAGAAGGAGGAAGAGCAGCAGGCGATGCAGGCCAGGTGAGTCCACAGCGTCTGATGCTCCGGACGTGAAGGTGACCCAGTGTACAAACTGCTGCCATCTTTGAAGATCTTTACACACCACCCCGTAACAACATGCCGTCCGCCTGAAACTTTTTTAAGGAAGCTCCATAAAAAAATGTTCCTCAATTTCACATTAGAAATTACCTTTTCTTATTTCGTTATAAATGTATAAAAAAAAAAACACTGCAGCTAGCAATGCTAGCCACTAGCTAAGCTAACAAGTGAAGCATTCATTTAATACACATTTTATTTATTTAACTATTATTAACTTATAATTATAAACTTATAAACAATGTAACAGTTGAACATCATTGAATTGTTATGAAGTTTCTCTCATTTTGAAAAAGTTACTTCAATAAAAAACGGTATTTTCATAACAATTTTTCCTTCAATAAACGAAAGACTTCAAAATATTATTTTTATTATTTTGATCAACTTATAAGGATTGGCTAAGATGACTTCAAATAAGGAAAACAGTTTAAAAAATATTTATTTTGATTAAAGAATCCTAAAGTGACTGTTTTTTTAATATGTTTTTACATGAGCACGAGGAAAAAATGTCATTTTTAGGAACTCTTTGTTGTCATTTGTATTGACAGAAGAAAATGTTTCTTTCGATAAATAATACATTTTTAAATTGTGTTTAAATACATCAATGTTGGAACTTTGGACAAAAAAAAACCCATTTTGTCCTTTTATACATTGGCCATTTTTTCAAATCCTTAAACTGACAAAAGAAAAACAAAAAAAGTTTTTTGACCTCTCGGGACTGTTGCCGGTCCAGGGGCGAGGAGGAGGTGACCCACAAGAACAACGCCATGAAGCAGGTGAGGGAGCTCCAGGCCCAGCTGGCCGAGCTGCAGGAGGACCTGGAGTCGGAGAAGCAGGCGCGGAACAAGGCGGAGAAGCTGAAGAGGGACCTGAGTGAAGAGCTGGAGGCTCTGAAGACGGAGCTGGAGGACACACTGGACACCACGGCGGCTCAGCAGGAGCTACGGTACTACCTCCCTCTCTCCCCCCAAATGATCAGGGAGACTCTGAGGACCTTCCTGTCGCTGTAGGTCCAAGCGGGAGCAGGAGGTGACGGAGCTGAAGAAGACCATCGAGGAGGAGACCAAGAACCACGAGGCCCTCATCCAGGAGATGCGTCAGAGACACGGCGCCGCCCTGGAGGATCTGTCGGAGCAGCTGGAGCAGGCTAAGAGGGTGCGCACCATCACCGGACCCTCTCAGTCTTCCGGGGCTCATGTGTGACCTCCTACAGTTCAAGGCCAACCTGGAGAAGACCAAGCAGAGTCAAGACACCGTCAACAAGGAGCTGGCCGTGGAGGTCAAGAGTCTGCAGCAGTCCCGGAGCGACTCGGAGCACAAGAGGAAGAAGCTGGAGGGGCAGCTGCAGGAGTCCACGGCCCGGGTCAGCGAGGGGGAGCGCAGCAAGGCGGAGCTGGCCGAGCGTGTGCACAAGCTACAGGTGAGGAGTCTGGAGGTCCTGGTCTTCTCGAATCCGACATGCCCATTCTCTGCAGACGGAGCTGGAAGGAGTGTCTGCGCAGCTGGAGGACACCGAGAGGAAGAACATCAAGATGACCAAGGATGTGTCCGGACTGGAGAGTCAGCTGCAGGACTCTCAGGTGGGTCTCTCGGGTGGTGGAGGTCCATGAGCTGACTGACAAGCGTGTGTCCTCCTCTCAGGAGCTGCTGCAGGAAGAGACTCGGCAGAAGCTGAACCTGAGCACCAGGATCCGCCAGCTGGAGGAGGAGAAGAACGTCCTGCAGGAGCAACAGGAGGAGGACGAGGAGGCGAGGAAGAACCTGGAGAAGCAGCTGCTGACCCTGCAGGCCCAGGTGAGTCTTGGAGGAGCTGTTGGTCCTCAATAAAGTTCTCTTCACCTTCTTCACCTGAGAAATTCTAACCGTGACCGTGAATGTCTAAGCTGTCCGAGAGCAAGAAGAAGCTGGAGGAGGACTCGGGGACGGTGGAGGGTCTGGAGGAGGCCAAGAAGAAGCTGCAGAAGGAGCTGGAGCTGTCGGGCCAGCGTCTGGAGGAGAAGAGCGCGGCCTTCGAGAAGCTGGAGAAGACAAAGACGCGTCTGCAGCAGGAGCTGGACGACCTGAGCGTGGACCTGGACCACCAGAGACAGACCGTGTCCAGCCTGGAGAAGAAGCAGAAGAAGTTTGACCAGGTGAACCTTGACGCTCCTCACGGTGGCGCCCCCGTGCTGTAGCAGCATGAATTACAGTTTGAGATATTTGTCTCGATTATCGAGTCTAAGGTCGAACGTTTGAAAGTTTATCAGTGTTTATAGAAATGTTGTTTATTTCATTTAATCATTGATTAAAAAAGAATTGAATATTTTTACACATAGAATTTGATTTTATTATTTTAATCATTCAAAAATAAATGTTGTAAATTCAATCATTTTTAATTCATGGTCTTTTAAATTCAATATATAAACGTTGATACAATAGAATCACCAGACATTACTAACAGAGCACCGAGTTAGGAATGAAAAACATTAAAATTAGATTTTGTTTCTTTTATTAATGGAATTAGAAACTCTGTGTATTAATCAAATCAAATAAATAATTTTGAAAATATTAAATTTTATAAAATCTAAAGAAAACATACTTAATGTTTCAATATAGAAAGTATTGATTTAAATGATTAAAAAAAGAATAAGACTGTCTCTAAAAAAATGTATATCTTGAAAAACCATCTCAAGGACACGAACAAAGTATTTATTTTAGAGTGAATGTTTATATAAATGACCAAATTAATTACATCTGGTGGTGTTTGTTATATTTCCATCTGACAAACAAAACCATAAAGAAAACACGAAGAACTCACTTTACATTGAACCATAAGTATTTATAAATGTTGTTGTACCTTAAATAAGTCTGTCCTTGTAACATATTCCATAAAAGTGTTATTTTAAAATCCACTACATGTATTTAACATTTTCATATGGAACGGCTCCTAAAAAAGATTGACGTTTTAACTTAAAGAAAAAAAGGAAAAAAAACAGATCTGGTTTAAAGCTTTACTTGTACAAGTGAGAAAAAGACAGAGTTTACATGTCGAGTTCTCTTCTCTGAAGCGAAGAGCTGTTGGTTCGCTGTTTTATCTTCGTCGCAGTTTCACAAGCCGTCGATGATCTTAATCCAAAGTTTAATAAAAAGGTCAAGGGTAGAAATTCACTCCTTCAAAATATCTCTCATCCCACGTTCCTCTTCCACACGAGCAGAGATGCAAGAGAACAAAATTATACGAGGTTCAGTAAATTTGATAAAAAAAATACTTCAGTTCAAGACTCATCATTCATTTTTAACATTTTAATTTTCAACAGACACTTCTATTGATCCTCTTATTATTCCCGTCATTTAGTCTCGGCAGATTCTGATGAATGATTGTTGAAAATATGTATTTATTTATTTATGATTTTGAGGGATTTTGAGGGGATTATAGTTGTTTTTAGTCGCTCGTCTTTTTTCTGTCCGTGAGCAAGAGATTCTTTTATGAATCTAACTATTAAGTTCATTTTCTTTCCCACAGTTATTCATGCGCAGCAGCTGATGTTCACCAGAACTAGATTCAATATTTCTTTAAACAAACCTCTCTGTTGTCACTTCAAACATAATTAGTAGCATTTTGTTTCAGTGTCTTCAAGGCGACAAGTGTGAGTTTAGACGAGTCTTCGTTTGAATGTTGGATCTGAAGTAAAAACTGTCGTAGCTGCAGATACAGAGAAGGAAGAAAAATGTTTCGTTGCTGGAACAAAACCCGGATGATACGACAATAGCAACATTTTTAGATTGAATTTAAAAGGCTACAAATTTCAAAATATTGAGTTTCGAAAATGAATTGTATAATAATTGGATTTAGAAAATCAAACTCTGTGTAAAATGTTAGATTTTTCAAAAACCAAATCTAGTAATTCTTTAGATTTTCAACATTAAAATGTCAAAATCCTTCAATACGCCGATGACACTCGTTCTTACCCCACAGATGCTGGCGGAGGAGAAGAGCATCTCGGCTCGTTACGCCGACGAGCGAGACCGAGCCGAGGCCGAGGCCCGGGAGAAGGAGACCAAATCTCTGTCCATGACTCGGGCTCTGGATGAGGCCCTGGAGGCCAAGGACGAGCTGGAGAGAGTCAACAAGCAGCTGCGAGCGGAGATGGAAGATCTGATGAGCTCCAAGGACGACGTGGGCAAGAACGTGAGTCTTGGAAGGAGCTCGGTCGCGTCTCACGAGGTTTAACCGTGTCCCCCGGACGCCGCAGGTCCACGAGCTGGAGAAGTCCAAGAGGTCCATGGAGCAGCAGCTGGAGGAGATGAAGACGCAGGTGGAGGAGCTGGAGGACGAGCTGCAGGCCACGGAGGACGCCAAGCTGCGTCTGGAGGTCAACATGCAGGCCATGAAGGCTCAGTACGAGAGAGACCTGCAGGGCCGCGACGACCAGAACGACGAGAAGAAGCGAGCGCTGGTCAAGCAGGTGCGCGAGATGGAGGCGGAGCTGGAGGACGAGAGGAAGCAGAGAGCGCTCGCCGTCGCCGCCAAGAAGAAGCTGGAGGTGGACCTGAAGGAGGCCGAGGCGCAGACGGGGGCGGCGGCCAAGGCTCGAGACGAGGCCGTCAAGCAGCTCCGCAAACTCCAGGTGAGAGTCCAGGTCCGGGTCCGGTCGCAGAACGTCTCCGTGAACTCCTTACCGTCCTCAGGCCCAGATGAAGGACTACCAGAGGGAGCTGGAGGACGCCCGAGCGTCCAGGGACGACATCTTCGCTCTGTCCAAGGAGAGCGAGAAGAAGCTGAAGAGCCTGGAGGCGGAGATCATGCAGCTGCACGAGGTACGGTCCAGGGTTCTCCTGAAGGTCCTCCTCACTCACGGGTGATCCGCAGGACCTGGCGGCGTCCGAGAGAGGTCGGCGCCACGCGGAGCAGGAACGAGACGAACTGCAGGACGAGATCTCCAACAGCACGTCTGGAAAGTCAGTGACTCTTTGTTTTCATTCAGCGATTTCACACAATCATGAAACCACAGGAATATTGTAATACAATTAAAAAATGATTTGTTTATTCAATTTATTCATCAAAGTACACAATAAACACTCAAATGTTGTGTAAACAAAGTCCATTTGAATTTTCATCTCTTGTTTTAATGAGTCAGTAGTTTTGTAACACATTCAACTTTAGTATTGAATATTTGTATAAAAGTATATTTATTTATTCGTAACTATGTTTTAAGAATCTCATTTAAAAATAACTTTAAAACTGTTTTAAACAACTATTTGAAGTTAAGTTTAAATGGAATAATAATTATGGTTCAAATCAAACTCACGGCAAGATTAAGGTTCGATGATGGTTTTCACTCGACTCTGATATTAACACAACCTGTCAATCAAACACACACGTCGTTTATTCTTATTTTCCTCAGACTTTCTCAACACAAAAGTATTTTAATCTTGTTTTTGTACAAATCTGTTCTAAGATACTCGCTAACAAAAACAAATCATATATTTATTTCATTATATTTCAACACCTTACGTACGGTTTCATGTACTTTTTTTATGACAGTTACACTATATTCGTGAGGGATTTTAATGATCGTTCTAACATAACCTTCATATAATTCTTGTTATTTTGTTTACTCCGATTTGAGTCGTTACAAAATCTCTTCTGTCGGACGATGAGTTCTTGTTGGTTTCATTACTTTCCTGATTTATTTTTCTCACGTTTTCCTTCAAATATGTTTCTTTTTTTTAGCGCATCAGACGATGACACGAGTGTTTAGACGAACAACGTACGACTATTTGAAATTAAATATTCATGACAATCCAAATAAAAGGCAAAAAATCAACGTTAACGTGATTTCAAATATAATAATAATTTCTTTACGATGATCTACTGACTGAAGAAACATCTGAAGACACTTTTATTTCTTCAGGCTTTTCCTTGATTTTCTGGAACTCCTGTGTTATCAGTTTAATCTTGACCTTTAAAATATATACTTTATTGAATATTGTTTTGATTGTTTAAGCGCTTTGTGACCCTGGTCTGGAAAAGATCTACAAATATAAATGACTTACTAACTTACATCACGACAGATCCATGGGATGAAACTTTTTAAATTAACTGCCGCCATCTAGAGGTCGGAAGTTTAGTTGCAGCACAGACATGAACAAACGATTATATTTGCATTTTTTTAATTGTAAATATGAAAAACATTTTATTTCAAACAGACTTTATTAA
>NC_141832.1:5135026-5275026 GCF_982586985.1 Callionymus lyra | reverse complement strand
GCCCAATCGAGTTTTTCACATGACCTTGTCGACCCCCCTGCAGGACGCACTGACCCTCCACAAGCCTCGAGGCTCCAGCCTCCACATCCACATCCTGGCGGTTCACCGCACCTTCCGCCAGCAGGGCAAAGGTCCGATCCTGATGTGGCGCTACCTGCAGTACCTGCGCTGTCTCCCCAACGTGCGGCGAGCCGTGCTCATGTGCGAGGACTTCCTGGTTCCCTTCTATCAAAAGTCTGGCTTCAAGGTCTTGGGCCGCTGCGCCATCACCGTGGGCTCCCTGACCTTCACGGAGATGTGGTACCCCATCAGTGGACACGCCTACATGAGGCGCAACAGCGAAGCCATTCGCTTCCCGGAGCAACCGCTGACTCGGCCGCTGACCAAACCAGAGGACAAAGTGGATGTTTGACCTTTTGCAACTCTCTGTCTGTGAGGTCATCGTGGCGTCCTGCGTCTCCTCCGAGTCATCCTCGCTCGCGTCTCTGCTGATCCCAGATAAGAAACTCACGACAATCTGACGGGCTGTGTAGGCTTCGCTAACAATTAGCCGTTAGTTCCTTCTTTCCTGAAGACGTCAACACAACCCTGAAGAGGTTTAAAATGATCAAAACACGACGTCATTCTGTCCCGGGTCTTATACTTCGCGTCGTGGAGAAAGATGAACGATCCAGAGCGTGTAACGGGTCGTTTATTCGCCCCTTCAAGTCAAACAAAATACAAGCTTTCAATTACGATCGACCGGACGCACTTTCTGCAGAAAAGGTCCCGAGCTGTAGAAACATCGCTATATTTCCCGTCCGGGAGGTCGTCTCTTTCCGGCCAAATGGTCCTTTCAAGTTCCCTGTGTCACGATCACCCGCAGAGAGACATCCTAATTTGTTTTCTTGTAATCTAATCATTCAAATCTTCTCTTCTGTCTTCAGCCCCCCTTTCCCGGGTGTGTCTTGCTACGTTCTTTGATCCACGATTTAAGGTGTGATTGGCAGATAAACAGATGTTTTAAATAACCGGTGTCGTATCTAATCCTTATCCAAGCTTGCCTCGAACCAGTGAATCAGTCTGGAGTGGAATGTTGATTGTGAACGAGAAGTCAAACGTTTAAGCTCTTAGATCTAGCGAGTAATTTATACTTTAAATTTTGATTATCTTTTAGCATTAATTTAAGTATGGCGTATATGTATAGTGTATAATCATTTTAATCTAAGTTAATCTAGGTTAAACATGTTTGCTAGCATTTCCTGTTTAGTTTGTCACAGGATTGAGATTGTATTTCAGTTTGTTGTTGGTGTTGCATGATTTAGTCCTGACACCTTTGTGTTGTTAAATTTTGTGCGTCAGTACTGGATTAAATTTAATCCCAGGTCTGACTCAGACGTGGATTAGGATCAGATTTTATTTTAGTCTGAAATAAAGTCTTTTATACTGTTTTTCCAAAAGTCTCTTGTCCTCTTGTAAATAATCTGGACTACTAAACTGTTCACCCTCTTCAGAGTCTAATCCAGAAACATGAGATTATCTTCAAGAGTGAAAGTTTCTCTGCGGATCAGGTGAAGTGAAAGAGATTCCACATTTGAAATGATGACTTTACTCCGTACCCCCTTCTTCTTCTTCACATGCTTCCTTCCACTGGTTCTCTGGTGTCCAGGCTTAGTCACACATGGTGGCTATCGTGGATAATAACCCAGACTTAAATGCTTTAATGCCATGAATTAATGTTGTCAACAGGTGTTCAAGTGTTTAATCAGCTCATGGTCAGCAGGTGATTCAGTGACGATGCTAGTGGAACTAGACACGCTCAAGTAAAGCAAACCTGTGCTTCTTACAATGCAAGGACTGGTGCTTCAGAAATGGCTTCACGGTCTTGTGCTGATGTGCAATCTCTCTGTGGGCGTCCTGAAGATCACAGGGAGCAGGAACCATGTTCGGTTCTGTACACTGCAGTACCCGACACGGGACAGTAAGTCACGCCTGTAATGCAAACCTGTCCCGGTTCTTCGCAAACACACCACCCCAGAGACACCACAGAGACACGGATGGCTCGTTCATTTCCACCTTTTAATCGTGTTTACATACAGTATCTTCTTCAACACCAAACCCGTTGGCACCAGAGTCCGTGAAACTTAACACACCTACATATTGTAACCGGAACTACTGAAGCGGAAGTTTGAGTACGACGGCCGACTCGCTGTGCCGGTGGAAACTGCTGGGAGGAGCAGGAGGCCCGTACTCGCGTCCCGCTTACACAGATCCATCGCCTGCTTGTAGGAGATCTTCTCTTTGCTGACTGGGTCAAGCAGCTCTTTTGTGTGCTCTGATGCGTCTTCCAGGATTTTAGCTGTCGCGCTGTCGATGATTTCGGTGGAGAGAGCTTCTTCGACCGAGAGGCGACCTGCTTTGTTAGGATCCACTAACCCACCAGTTAGGTACTGGGCCTCCATGTACCTTATGGCGTTCTCTTTGGGAATGTACCCCTTCTGTGCCGCCTGACCAACCGCTAGACGCTCTTTGGTCACAGGATCTTCGACACCTGTGAAAGCTTTCTGGGCATTTAGGAGTTTGTACATGTGGCTGTTGTCGATGAGGCCTGATTCCGCTGCCTTGTGGACAGAGAGCTTGTCCTTTTTATTGAGATCCACGATTCCCCCTGAGGCGGCCTGAGCCTCCAGCAGCTTTAGAGCTGTGTCAGCATCTATTAGCTTTCGGGTCAGCGCACTTCTCACTGACATCCGGCTTTCTGTGGTGGTGTCCAGAATCCCAGAGATGGGGAAGTACTCTTCACCTCCGAGGCCGTTAAGGTTGGTAGAACTGCCACTGAGATTAGTGTTGAGACTGGGGTATGATGACCTCATTGAGGGAGACATAGAGTTAAGCGGAGACATGGGTGTGGTTCTAGTGGGTGTCCTGGGGCTGGGAGGTGGGATTGTTAGTGGGGGGACAGGAGCCTTTTTGCTTTCACCTGCTACCAAAAGTGCAAATTCTGAAATTGACATTTTTCCGTCTTTGTAGCGGTTAAGGTCGTACAGGGTTAGCCGGCCACTGTGCAAGGCATCTTTGACGGAGAACTGCTTCCCACTTTTACGATCCTGCAGGATCATAGTGTCACCCTCTGAAGTGGTTGACGTGATCTCTTCCCAGTCACACTCTAGGGTGGACAAGTGAATGTACTGGTTGCGGTCAATGAGACCTTGCACATAGGCGTCGTAAGGAGACATGTCTTTTCCTGTTTCTGGATCGAGGATGGTGATCTTTGTGGAGAGGTTGGTCTCTCTAGTGTGAGTCTCCGTCTGGTCTTCTTTCACAATTTGTCCCTGCAGTTCACCAATGAGCTTCTCCAATTGATGTATCTTGTCTTTCTCACTGAGGATGGCCTTCTCCATGCGCTGAACCTCAGTCGAGGTCTTCAGGCTCCTCTGGCGGGCCGTCTGGTTCCTCTCACTAACTAATTTGGACTGGTGCTGAAAGCTGATGTTAATGTTTTGTCTCTCTGACTCAATCATCTTCAGTTGTCGGAGAAGGTCCTCTTTCTCCCTGAGCAGGGTGTCTCTGTTGAAGACCAGAGTAATTTCCTCCTGAGATGTCATAGACTTGGAGCTGTTCAGGTGGTTGATTTTAATTGTGATGTTCTGCATGTTGTCCTCCTGGTCACGTCTAAGGTTTCGCTCTTGGGTCACCAGATCTCTCAAACGTTCCCTCTCAGCCTCCACGGAGGGATCTTTCTCCACCCGGACAACCTCTCTGTAGACGACCCTCTCCAGTGACTTCTCTTTCTGCAGCAGCTCCAGCTTTACTCTCAGGTTGCGTATTTCCCTCTCCATTCGGCTGATGTTGTTGCATTCATTCTCCAGGTTCACACGGATTCCGTCAGTAAGCTTCTCCAACTTGGGGTCTCTTTCCACTTTCAGCACCTCCTCGATGACTATCTTTTCCTCCAGTGGGGGCGGGGAACTCTCTAGTTCCAGGATACGAGCGTTGATCTGCCTTAGCTCTGACTCCACTTGAATCTTCTTCTTGCGATCGTCCATCTGCGCCAGCATGTTCTGTTTCTCCTGCACCAACGCGCGGAGCTGCCGTACCTCCTGTTCTAACTTTCTCCTGGTTTTAACTTCATCATCCAGTGACTTGTTCAATTTATCATGCTCATAAATCTGATTGGGGTCCTTTTGAAGACGCACCACTTCCTGCATGACAATCTTCTCCTCTGGCTTCTGCCGCTCCAGCACAATGTACTGGTTCTGCAGGTCAAACAGGATCTCTTCCACGCTGCGGCGGTTGTGAATCTCTTCCCTTACAGTCCTGCGAAGTCTATCCACTTCTTTCTCCAGTAGTGGATCATTCTCGTACTTAATAAACTCCTTGTTAACCAGCTTCATCTCTACTTTGGACTTCTCTGCTTTCAGCTCATCTCTTTCCATCCTCAGGTGTGTCAGCAGCTCCAGAGTGGAGTCATAGTTGACCGTCAGCCGAGAGACTTGGTTGTTGAGCCTCTGTAGCTCCCTCAGTACCTCGGGGCTCTTCTCCTCCTTGATCACTTCCTGGGTCACCTCCTTGTATTCTACTTTTGGTTTCTGAGCACGCAAAGTCGTGAGACTCTTCATGATGATGCTGATCTCTTTCTCCATCTCTGAGCGGCTCCTACTGGAATCCTGCAGGGCTTTTCTCAGCCGCACCAGCTCCACATCTGTCTCCGGGTCAATCTGGTAGATCTCATTGATGATCTCTTTCACCTCCACTTTGGGCCGAAGCTTCTCCACTTCACCGTAGCGCAGCTGCAGCATGGTTAGGTCCTTCATCAAAATGGCATTTTCATCCTTCTCCTCCTCCAGGATCACACGCAGTTTCTTGGCCTCCTCCAAGCTCTCTGGGTCCTGCTGGACTTGCTTCACTACCTTGGTGACAATCTTGGGCTGGATGGTTGGGATAACCCTCTCCAGAGAGTTGATCTGGCTCCTCACGGCGAAGACCTTATCGTTGACCAACTTACATTGGGCCTCTTCTTCTGCAATTTCGTTTTGGAAGTTGAGAACCGCCTTTAGCATCTGTGGGTCCTTCTCCAGCCTCACTACCTCTTTCTTTACCACCCTCTCTCTGATCTTTGGCTTCTGCTGACCCAGCAGAGTGAGCTCTGTCTTCATGCTCACCGTCTCGGAGTCTCTGGTTTGCAACCCCATCCGGAGCTGATTCATCTCTTCCCTTATTTTCTCAGCTTCTCTATCCAGCTGTGGGTCTCTCTCGTACTCCGTCAGAACTTTGGTAATCAGTTTGGGTTCAATCTTGCTCAGCTGGGTTTCCAGTTTAATGACTTTATCGTTGATAATTTCGATCTCCGAATGTGTTCTTGTCCTCTTCAGTCCTTCGTCCTGGATCCGGCCCTTAAGGGTATGTAGGTCTGCTTCTACTTTAGGGTCCCGGTAGTAGTGGACCACCTCCTTTTCCTCCAGCCGCTCCACCCCCCTCCTGCTCTTCAGAGACACAAATCTTTTCCGGTAAGTTTCCAGGTCATTTTCGGCGTGTTGCCGTCGATCAATTTCTTCGTTCAGTTCTCTTCTCAGTCCCTCGCTCTCAACCAGGTCTTTCTTCTGACTCTGTAACTGCAGCTGTTGTGAAGCCACCACCTGGTTGACCCGGTTTTCGTTCTGCAAAAATAACATGGTTGACGGATCTCAATTCTACAGGGTCTGTAAATAAAGTTGAGGTTTTCGTACCTGGGCCTTAATGCTCCTGGTTAGCTCCAGCTGTTGCAGAACCAGCTCGTTCTCCGCCAACACCCGTGAGTAGAGGTTCACCAGGTCTCGCTCCTGTGGACAAACAAACAGGTCAAGAGCCAGATCTCAAAACCTTCAGAGCCCTGTCACGCACCCTGTTCTGGATGGCCTTCACCATTGTTCCCCCTTGACGTCTCTTCAGGGCGAGTTCGTCATCGTCGTCCTCCTCTCCGTTGTTCAAGGCACTGCGGTAGGTGCTGCTCTTTACCTCGTGTGCCTGAACGTTAGTGAGAAGATTAAAGTTGGGACAGTCAACGCGCCATGACTACCAGGCACATCCTCTCTGTTGAACTCACATTTAAGAGCTCCTGCAGCTCCAGGGAAGTAGCTTTGACTCGCTCCAGGTCACCTGACTTCCTCCTGATGTCTTCCACCACCCTCTTAGCAAACACAACAACACAAACACGCCGCGTGAGGAAGATGTCACGTGCATGTGTTTGTATGTTCAGGTGTGTATAACTGTTTTTTGTTCTGTGCTCGGCGTCTGTGTTTGTGTCTGCAGAGACATACTGTCCTCTAATGTCATGTGACCACTCACCCTTTGAGCGTTTTGTCTGGCAACAATGTCCTGGACGCTGTCGTTTGGCTTGCTGGAGTTGTCGGGCAAACTGACCAGGAAGAGGTCCAGTGACTTAGCGGCGCTCTGGAAGTCCTGGTTCTTGTTATTGGCATCTTGAAGGATGGTGGACCTGCAGACACGGATGTCAGAAAACGCCACCTTCTGGTGACCATTGACCTTCTGACACACCTCTGCTCCAGCTGGTTGTTGACGTTGGTGAATCTGTTCTTCAGCCGTTTGACCTCGCTCTCCTGCCGCCGCAGGTCCGGACAGAACTCGTTGAAGCTCTGCTGCAGCGAGCTGCTGGCCTGCTTAGTCGCATCCAAGTCTTTGCCCAGCCTGGTGAGCTCACCCTTCTTAGCCAAAAGGTCCGCTTTCATGTTCTGATCCGGGAGAGTAGCAGTTAATAACCTCTTCACGTCAGCTTGAAGCAACTGGGTCGACCACCCACCTGCAACCTCTGGTTCCGGGTGGTCAGAGTGTTGGGCTGATTCAAAACCTCGCCATCGTCCACGAGCTGGCGCTCAGATTCTGAGATGATCTTATCCACGGAGAGCATCTGACGCTCCAGAAACATGGAGGCGGTTGCTCTATTGACACCAGCTAGTCAGACATTGTTTCCTAGAGACACACGTATTTAGACTCACTTCTTCTGGTAGAGCGTCATCAGGGCCTCTAGGTCATCAATCTGGTTGTCGGCATCTCTGAGTTTGAGCGGCAGGCTGGATGTTATCGGTCCCAGAGACTTGTGGGCCAGAAGCGGCTCGACATCTTTTTGGGTCATGGTCTTCTCCGACTCCAGCTTACGCAGCGCGTCCACGGAAGCCTGCAGAGAGATGAAGGTCAGTGATGGCCAGCGAGGACCAAAAGGAGGTGAAATAGACCTCATGCTCCCGCAGCCTTGTCTCCAGGTCTCCGGTTGGGTTACGGCTGTCCAGTGGCATTCGCAGTCGACCCAGGGTGTCGTGCTTGCATCGCGCCAGACACGCGTTGATCTTGTCCAGGCGCGCGGCCGATGCTACAGCTTTGGGGTCATCAGGGGGGCTGGAGACCGATGCTGAGGGGACAACATGCCAGAACTTTAATAGCACCTCACAAACCCTTAACAGGACTATGGAATATTGTCTTTTTCATCTGGGGCCCAACATGAACTTT
Source organism: Callionymus lyra (assembly GCF_982586985.1). NCBI lineage: Eukaryota > Metazoa > Chordata > Actinopteri > Syngnathiformes > Callionymidae > Callionymus > Callionymus lyra. The sequence goes on along the minus strand of NC_141832.1, from coordinate 5,267,547 downwards.
AGTCTTACCGGCCTTCTGGGGTCTGACCACCTCCACCGCTGGGGTTTTCAGCGAGGACACCAGAACGGATCTCCTGCTCTTCAGGTCAGAGAGCCTATGCTCCAGTCTGGAAAGTGATGTGTGTTCTTACTCTGTTGTTTGGGTCAGTTAGAGCACTCTGGCACAGGAACACCTGGTGACTCACTTTTTGACCTTGTCGAGAGCCTCGGCGTCAGGTGGCGGGATCATGAAACAGGCCCCGGGCAGGGTATACGTCCTCCCGCTGGTGCTGCGCAATTCCCAGTCCTGGTTGTTGGAGTTGGACTTGAGGGTCAGCTCCTCACCCCGGCGCACCAGATCCTGGACCACAAGAACACCATGGTGTAACAGGCTCCACAACATCGCTTGAAAAACGGTCGCTTACGTCCTGGTCGGCCCAGTCACACAGGGACAGCACCGTGGTAGGTTTGGTCGGTTGAATTCGGCGCAACTTGAGAGGAACCACGCTGCTGCTGAGGTCCCTGAGGGACGCCAGCCGGGCTTCATTCCTCTTCAGTGCCGGCTCATCCGCCTGAAATCACAGAAACAACAATAGGTTTGACACCTGAAGGCCAGGTCAACTCAACAACAGCCACACACCTCCAGTGCCAGCAGGACCTCGTGGCTGCTCTTGGGATCAAGACTTCGAGGCTCCAGGTTGGAGTTGAGTCTGTCCAGAGACTCGGACAACGTCTCCGCCTCCAGCTGGAACTGTAGGAGAAGCAGACGCGCCAGTCAGGTCAGTACGAAGACCACCCTCGGACGGTTCTACCTTCTTGTACTCCTCCAGGTTGTCCAGGTGAGTCTCCTGGGCCAGACACAGATTGAGAAACGCCTGCCATTCATTCTGGGTGGCGTCTCGGAGGGTCTGAGGAGCAGCAGCCGAGTCAAGAAACGTTCATCTCCACACAAACAAGTAACGTCTATTTAAGCGATTCGTGGATCAAGGCAAGAAGTCACATGACGACTGTGATCACAGCCAGTGTTTGAGATAAGGGAGTCGACCTGGATGGTGTCAGCGCCGGGATGGTTCCTTTGCAGCAGACGATCTCCCTGAATCTGCAGCTGGTTGACTTCAGTCTCGTGAGCCATCAGTCCGTTGTTCTTGAACCTCTGCAAACACACAAAGTGTAACGTAACACACACACACACACACACACACACACACTCAGGTCCCTGGTTCTGCTCCTCACCTCGTACTCGGTGCGGATCCCGGGAGCGTCGGGCATGCGGTCGCTCCAGTCTCTCTGCAGGATCCGATCCTTCTGGCTGGAGAGATAGACCAGCTCCTTGTTGCAGTTCTGCATGTACTCGTACAACGACGTCAAGTTACTGCGTCTTTGCTGCGACGCATCCTGGAAACACATGTAATACAAACTTAACTTGACCGTAACAATGACGCTCAACTTTCATGTTGTAACATGCTATAGAATGACATAAAACATCATGACATAAAACATCATGACATAAAATATCATGACATAAAACATCATGACATAAACATCATGACATAAACATCATGACATAAAACATCATGACATAAAACATCATGACATAAAACATCATGACATAAAACAACATGACATAAACATCATGACATAAAACATCATGACATAAAACATCATGACATAAAACATCATGACATAAAACATCATGACATAAACATCATGACATAAAACATCATGACATAAAACAACATGACATAAAATATCATGACATAAAACATCATGACATAAAACATCATGACATAAACATCATGACATAAAACATCATGACATAAAACAACATGACATAAAATATCATGACATAAAACATCATGACATAAAATATCATGACATAAAACATCATGACATAAAATATCATGACATAAAATATCATGACATAAAATATCATGACATAAAACATCATGACATAAAATATCATGACATAAAACATCATGACATAAAACATCATGACATAAAACAACATGACATAAAATATCATGACATAAAACATCATGACATAAAATATCATGACATAAAACAACATGACATAAAATATCATGACATAAAATATCATGACATAAAACATCATGACATAAAACATCATGACATAAAACATCATGACATAAACATCATGACATAAAACATCATGACATAAAACATCATGACATAAACATCATGACATAAAACATCATGACATAAAACAACATGACATAAAACATCATGACATAAAACATCATGACATAAAACAACATGACATAAAATATCATGACATAAAACATCATGACATAAAATATCATGACATAAAACATCATGACATAAAATATCATGACATAAAATATCATGACATAAAATATCATGACATAAAACATCATGACATAAAATATCATGACATAAAACATCATGACATAAAACATCATGACATAAAACAACATGACATAAAATATCTTGACATAAAATATCATGACATAAAATATCATGACATAAAATATCATGACATAAAATATCATGACATAAAATATCATGACATAAAATATCATGACATAAAACATCATGACATAAAACATCATGACATAAAATATCATGACATTAAACATCATGACATAAAACAACATGACATAAAACAACATGACATAAAATATCAAATATCATGACATAAAATATCATGCCATTAAACATCATGACATAAAATATCAAGACATAAAATAGCATGACATAAAATAGCATGACATAAAATATGACATAAAACATCATTTCACAAAATATCATGACATAATATAACTTTTTATAAGTAGCTAAAAATAACCTAAAAACATAAAAGTTCCGTTATAACATAAAACATTTTCTTTTATGTCTCAACATGTTATTTCTAACATGATACTAAACTATTTATACTTAATTTAGTCACCAGACACACTTGTCAATACAAAAACACACATCATCACGCAGACACACAACACGAACAAAACTACACTCACCATAACTTCGGCATATTTTTCTTTGATGGCTGCGAACTGTTCCTGTGAAGACAAACACGTCTGATTCTCACATGATCCATTGGCGTGTGTGTGCGTGTGCGTGTGTGCGTGTGCGTGTGCGTGTGTGTGTGTGTGTGTGTGTGTGTGTGTGTGTATGTGCGCGTGTGCGTGGGGGTGTGTGTGTGCGTGTGTGCGTGTGCGCGCGTGTGTGTGTGTTAGTGTGTGTGTGTGTGTGTGTGTGTGTGGGGGTGTGTGTGTGTGTGTGTGTGTGTGTGTGTGTGTGTGTTAGTGTGTGTTAGTGTGTGTTAGTGTGTGTGTGTGTTACCGGGGAGCTGGCGCTGCTGGGCTGCAACTGGCTGCCATAAGCTTCCACCTCCTGGTGAAGAATGTTCTGAGCTGCGATTTGTTTCTCCACATCAGCCAATCCTGGACCAAAAGGTTCCGACCGAAGCTGCTTCTACTCACACACACACACACACACACACACGGACACACACACACAGACACACACGGACACACACACAGACACACGGACACACACACGGACACACACGGACACACACGGACACACACGGACACACAGACACACACGGACACACACACGGACAGGCACACACACGGACACACACACACACACACGGACACACGGACACACACACGGACACACACACACACAGTTAATAACAGCTGAGAGACACAGTCATGGGTTCCAGACTCACCAGTTTGTCGTCCAGCACTGAGGTCCAGGTGATCTTGGGCGTCTGCTCGCGGACCTGGTCGTAGAGGTCTCTGTAGCCGGCGCAGTCTTTGGCCCAGCGGTCGTGGAGGTTCTTGACGCTGCGACACAAGCTCGGGGTTAGAAGAGGTCGTGACCTCGGGTCGCGGCCTCCGTCACTCACTCGCGCTCGATCTCGCTGGCCTGCGGGTGCTGCAGCCGCCGGATCTTGTCCACGTCCATGAACAGGTCCTTCAGCAGACCCTCGGCCTCCGTCAGGTTGTCGGCGCATTCCTTCTGGTGCAGCCAGCGCTGGTTCCGCTTCTCCCGCTCCGTGTCCTGGAGAGAGAACCCGGTTACATCGGCTCACTCCCTCTCAGTGAACTCAGGGACGCACCACTGCCAGGACCTCCTCCGCCTGCAGCACGTTCTTCTCCACCTGGTCCGCATTACCCTGCATGCGGGCGACTAGAACCGCCAGGTCATTGGCTTGACTCCTGCAGCAGAGAAGAGACCGTCAGCAGCTGCACCTGAACGCACCGCCAGGACCTGAACGCACCGCCAGGACCTGAACGCACCGTCAGGACCTGAACGCACCGCCAGGACCTGAACGCACCGCCAGGACCTGAACGCACCGCCAGGACCTGAACGCACCGCCAGGACCTGAACGCACCGCCAGGACCTGAACGCACCGTCAGGACCTGAACGCACCGCCAGGACCTGAACGCACCGCCAGGACCTGAACGCACCGCCAGGACCTGAACGCACCGTCAGGACCTGAACGCACCGCCAGGACCTGAACGCACCGTCAGGACCTGAACGCACCGCCAGGACCTGAACGCACCGCGAGGACCTGAACGCACCGTCAGGACCTGAACGCACCGCGAGGACCTGAACGCACCATCAGGACCTGAACGCACCGTCAGGACCTGAACGCACCGCCAGGACCTGAACGCACCGCCAGGACCTGAACGCACCGCCAGGACCTGAACGCACCGTCAGGACCTGAACGCACCGCCAGGACCTGAACGCACCGCCAGGACCTGAATGCACCGCCAGGACCTGAATGCACCGCCAGGACCTGAACGCACCGCCAGGACCTGAACGCACCGCCAGGACCTGAACGCACCGTCAGGACCTGAACGCACCGCCAGGACCTGAACGCACCGTCAGGACCTGAACGCACCGTCAGGACCTGAAGGCAATGTCAGGACCTGAACGCACCGCCAGGACCTGAACGCACCGTCAGGACCTGAACGCACCGTCAGGACCTGAAGGCAACGTCAGGACCTGAATGCACCGTCAGAAAATCAACATGTGACGATTCACAACAAGATGAAAAGAAAAGAAAAGAAAAGTTGAAACGTCTCAAGAGAAGCTTCTGTTGATCGAGACACTAAAACACACAAGTGATGACGAATGATTGACAGGTCGTGACGAGGCAAGAGAAGATGGATGGATGGACAGAGAAGCCAGAGAGTGATACACAGAAAGAGTGACATACAGAGCAGAACATAAGGAGAGAAATTGAGTGACGTTATAAAGTGAGAAAGAAAAAAATATTGACATAGAGTGAGACACGGTGAGTGACAAAGTTGATAAACCAGATTGACATTCAGACTGAGACAGAAAGAGTGAGTGTAGCATAAATAGTGACATATAGAGTGAGACAGGAATAATTACATACTGTATAGAAGGAGACATAAAGGTGACATATAGAGTGAGACAGAAAGAGTGACATATAGAGTGAGACAGAAAGAGTGACATATAGAGTGAGACAGAAAGAGTGACATATAGAGAGAGACCTAAAGAGTGACATATAGAGTGAGACCTAAAGAGTGATTATATAGAGTGAGTGCGCTATAAATAGTGACATATAGAGTGAGACATAAACAGTGACATATAGAGTGAGACCTAAAGAGTGACATATAGAGTGGGACAGAAAGAGTGGCATATAGAGAGAGACCTAAAGAGTGACATATAGAGTGAGACAGAAAGAGTGACATATAGAGTGAGTGCGCTATAAATAGTGACATATAGAGTGAGACCTAAAGAGTGACATATAGAGTGAGACCTAAAGAGTGACATATAGAGAGAGACCTAAAGAGTGACATATAGAGTGAGACCTAAAGAGTGACATATAGAGTGGGACAGAAAGAGTGGCATATAGAGAGAGACCTAAAGAGTGACATATAGAGTGAGACAGAAAGAGTGACATATAGAGTGAGTGCGCTATAAATAGTGACATATAGAGTGAGACCTAAAGAGTGACATATAGAGTGAGACCTAAAGAGTGACATATAGAGAGAGACCTAAAGAGTGACATATAGAGTGAGACCTAAAGAGTGACATATAGAGTGAGACCTAAAGAGTGACATATAGAGAGAGACCTAAAGAGTGACATATAGAGTGAGACCTAAAGAGTGACATATAGAGAGAGACCTAAAGAGTGACATATAGAGTGAGACCTAAAGAGTGATTATATAGAGTGAGTGCGCTATAAATAGTGACATATAGAGTGAGACCTAAAGAGTGACATATAGAGTGAGACCTAAAGAGTGACATATAGAGAGAGACCTAAAGAGTGACATATAGAGTGAGACCTAAAGAGTGACATATAGAGTGAGACCTAAAGAGTGACATATAGAGAGAGACCTAAAGAGTGACATATAGAGTGAGACCTAAAGAGTGACATATAGAGAGAGACCTAAAGAGTGACATATAGAGTGAGACCTAAAGAGTGATTATATAGAGTGAGTGCGCTATAAATAGTGACATATAGAGTGAGACCTAAACAGTGACATATAGAGTGAGACCTAAACAGTGACATATAGAGTGACATATAGAGTGAGACCTAAAGAGTGACATATAGAGTGGGACAGAAATAGTGTTCCTCTGACAAGTCTGATGTCTAAACTGGGCCAAAAGTGAGCAACAGAACCGACAGAACCAGAAGTGAGCAACAGAACCGACAGAACCAGAAGTGAGCAACAGAACCGACAGAACCAGAAGTGAGCAACAGAACCGACAGAACCAGAAGTGAGCAACAGAACCATGCACAGAAACTATAAACCTGATTCTGACGCACAAACGGACTCCACACCTCAACTGCACCCACACAACTGTAAACATTATGACCAGACAGCCCTGCCGGACCCGTGGATCAGAACCTGTGTGTGTGTCGACCCAGCTGTGCAGACCCGTTTGTCCTTCACTGAGATATGAAAGTATTTATTCTGACACACCCTGATCAGGACCCTCCCCCCCCCCACACACACACACCTGAGGTGTGACACTCAGGAATGTGGTCCGGCAGCTGTCACTCACTCACCTATCATCGTAGTAAAACTTTATTGGTCACATGACTCGTCTTATCTACAGAGAACAACCTCGTCCAGCAGGCCCTTCGTGAGGCATCAACGTTTGTGTGTACAAGCATTTAGACTCAGCTGATCAACATGCACACGCACATGCACACACGCGCACACGCACACACACACACACACACACACACACACACACACACACACACACACACACACACACACACACACACACTGATCAAGCAGCAGTGAGAACCGGCCCAGCCACTCTACAGATCCTGTCACACACTTATATTGAGGTGCTTAAGAAGTGTGTGAGTGTGTGTGTGTGTGTGTGTGAGTGTGTGTGTGAGTGTGTGTGTGTGAGTGTGTGCCCCCCCACTGTCCGCTGACTCGGCTGCATCGGTTTATGTTGCACAATTGCTCTTATCTCCGTGTGGAAGTTCAGGACAGATGAAGTGAACAACACACACACACACACAGTGACACACACACACACACACACACACCTGAGGCGGAGAAGCGTCAGGTGAGCCAGTGTGATGTCATGAAGGTAAACAAGATATTCTTGGTTTGTATTTCTGCGTCTGTGTGTGTTGTGAAGGCGAGCTCAGGACGGAGACGCGACCGAGAGTGTAACACAACAGCAACACAAAGACACACACACACACACACAGACACACAAAGACTCACTTGCTGAGCTTCACGGGTTCCTTCTTCTTCAACATCCTTCCGGTGGATCCAGGCGTCCGAGCTCGTCCGACTGCTCGTCTCTGTGGCGTCTCCGCTCTGAGGAACACTCACCTGTCAGCCTGGCTCCGCCCACTCCCCCCCCCCCCGGGCAGGTGTGTCTTCAGCAGACCGGGCCGACCTGTTCCTCTCTCACTTCCGTGTGTTTCCACCTCCGTCCTCAGGGGGGGTCCACAGGTGGGACGTCGAGCTGGACTCACCTGCAGGACCTTCCGACAGGTGACAGCGAGTCGCTCACACCTCCAGGTGTGCGGCGGTGGAACCGAACACACACACCAGTTCCACCTGCATCAACAGTTACACAACAACAAAAACGAGGGACCCCGAGAGTGAAAAATGCAGAGATGAGTTCACTGAGAGGGAGTGAGACAAAGAAACAAGCCTGGAGAGTTTTTCTCTGGAGTTAAAGGGATGAATTGTTTACTTTTGTGTCATGTTTGCGTCAAAAACACAATTATTATCATATTAGTTTCAAGTCCAACCAGTCAATCAAGTATATGTATCATACATGTGTATGTATCATACAGGTATCAATGTATCATACAGGTATCAATGTATCATACATGTATAAATCTTAGTTCGATTCGTCACGTCTTGACGTCCGCGTGTTCTCTGTGCTCACGATGACGTCACGATCCTGAAGCGTAAACGCCTGCTTTACCTCGTATTTTAATTATTGTAAGACAAAGTACGTGTTTATATTATTATTATTATTATTGGTAAAAAACGCAACATTTTTTTCTCAAGGGTTAAAGTTCAAAAGCGAGCTAACGCGCTAATGATAGCGGCGGTGCGTTCAGGTGCGCTTCGGAAAGTTCGCGCTCGATGATAGTAGGAACAAAAACGTTGCTTCAATGATTAAAAACCAACTGGTATTTATTTCATTATTATCATTTGTTAAAAAACAAATATATACAAGTTAATCCTACGAGTGAATAAACCCAAACTGAATTCTAAAATAACTTTTTACGACTGTTTTAAACCAAACAGTGTTGGTTTAATAAAGTCGTTGAGTAAACAATAGTTCGGATCAGAGTCGTTAACTTTCGCATCAAATAAATCGTTAGAGTAACGATTTATAAATGAGATTTAACTGCATTAATACATTAGTTCAGTCATTTACACATTAGCTCAGGTTTTAAAACGTAAAACCAGAAAATAGTTCATTATTTTTTCACCACAAGACACTTTATTTTATTAAATATATAAACATAAAGCTGATCTAGTCTCGATTTAACTCATGAATCATATTATCTTGGTCTCTTATCAGTGGGCGTGGCCTATCAGGCGCACCTGTGGGTCACAGTCAAGGTTCTGAGATAGGGGGGGGCACAGGTGAACAAAGGGACTTTACACCTGAGTTCAGAGGAAGTGGTTCCGTCTCATGCTTGGAGCGGGTGTGTCGCCTCACGCCCTGATCCGAGCCGACGCCCTCATTCCTGCGCCCGGGGACGCCGACCAGGAAGTTGGCTCGTGGACGACCTTTGACCCCCGACACAGAAGCCCCGGCTCAGAGGTCCACACCTGCAGGGGTTGGAGGTCCACGTCCGTGGAGGTTCTGACCCGAACAGCACCGGATTCAACGGCAGGCGGTTCCAGAGCGACCGTCTGTCAGCGTCTTATCAAAGAAAAGTCATCGAGATAAACATTAACTCATTCCTCGCATACCTGGACGTGTAAATATGTCGCCCGCCTGACGAGCCGCACCTGGCGACCCGTGTGCAGCATTCCTGACGCTCCAGGTGGAGGTTCCTGGAACTCCAGCAATTAATGTTGAGCAACCGCAGGAATGTTGACAAATGTATCAAAGACCGACGGAACCAGAACCTCGTGTCGTTAATAAACATTTAAATTTGATTAAACATCAGCCCAGAACAAGTCATTCTAGGTGACCTGTGGGGGGTTAAAGGTCAAGAAATGACATCATTTATCTTTAGAAAATGTTATCTAATTTAAAGATAACTTTAGTAATATTCGCTCTATAGATTAGTTTTGTTTAGTTTTAGATTAATGGTTCAACAGTGAAAACGGTTTAAACTACAAACAGCGACACCTGCTGGACACTGATGAAATAACACGCGACACAAAAAGCCAATAGGTTTTTTTTCACCTTTTATTTGAAAGATCATGCAGCGCACGTTCAGAGCACGTTCAAGGATACACATGGAAACAGTACAACTGTAATCGACTAGTACAAAACAACTCAACATTACTGAGGAATGTAACAAATTAAATAGTAATGGGGGTGTACGGGGGGGGGGGGGTCGCGGCTATCGCTGCACTGCAGATCTGAGGTTCGACTCCAGCTTCAGCTCGAGCGTGAATACAAAAAACAATCTAAAGAACTGACTCCAACTTAAAAATGTCAAAAAAGCAATAAGTTACTTTCTTCAAGTGTTTACTGGGTGAACTGGGGCTGCATGGGGTACGGCACCAGCTGCGGGGGGGCGTGCGGCGCCACCTGTGTCTGGGGGAAGGGGAACTGCTGGTGGCCGGCGCCGTTCTGCGCGGGGGGCTTACCCGCGGCGAACTGCTGAGCCTGGTAGCTCTGACCCGTGAAGGCGGCGGGGGGGTTGTACGACTGTCCGTTGCCGTTGAAGCTGGCGCCGCTGTTGCCGTTGTAGCTGCCGTTCTGGGCGCTCGTCGTGGTGAAGGGTTTGCTTGGTCCGTTGTCGTATCCTCGGCTGTTGTCCCGGTCCCTGAAGCCGCCGCCGAAGTCGCGCCTTCCCGATGAGTAGCGGTCCCGACGGTCAAAGTCACCACCGCGACCGCCCCTTGAACGCCCTGAGAAGGGGAGAGAGAGAGAGGGGGGGGGTTAGGACCAGGAACAGGGACCCGGGAGTGGAACCAGCAGCTTGGTTTGGTCGGGCTCGCCGCGCACGCCGTCGTCGTTCTGAGGTCGACCGGATCACGACTCAACTGGTCCGTTACTCAAGAAGCTACAAAAATCACGTGGACTCTCAGAAGTGGGCGGCGCTGCGGCGAGACCGACGCCACCGAGGCGACGCCTGGAAAAGGTAAAGCTGCAGGTCACAGCACAGTTTCTGTCTCACCAATTGGATTTACCTCCTCTGACCTCCCCCATCTGGAGGAGCTTGGGGTTGATGGCCTGGTTGGCCTCGCGCAGCACGGCGATGAGGTCGGCCGCCTGCCGCATGTTGTTGGGCGTGAAGAAGGTGTAGGCCGTGCCCGTCTTTTGGCTACGAGCCGTGCGGCCAATGCGGTGGATATAGTCCTCAGAGTTGTTGGGGTAGTCAAAGTTGATGACAAATTTCACGTCTTCAACATCTGTAAGAGCGTTGGCGTGGCGTGAAGCAGACGAGGGAGCACGGGCGTGCGCCGCCGCAACAGCCAGACCAGAGACAGAGCGTTAGTGCGAGGCCAGACGCCGCGTGACAAAACAAACGATTCAAGACTCAAGGACGCTCGGCCTCCTCGGGGGGGAACAGGTCCGAGGTCTCACTAGGTGCGACATGGCTAGACTAAAGAGCTACAGTTCAGTCTCTCGGCAGAAAACAAAACGGAGGCCGACAAACAGATGGACTCTTGCCAGTGTTCACTTGACCACAACCGTCTCTCGCAGGCAGGTCTCGACATGACTTGGAACGCAGGCCAGGGAGGAGTGTAGCTTGGATTTTGTCCGACTAGTACATGGCCTTCACTGTCGGCGACAGTAGCCATGGCAACAGAGGTGCGGGGGGTGACCGATCGTACGAGCCGCTCGTCCGACAGAAGTTTAACTGCGACAGAACCTCCACCCATCGCTGCACAACCAGAAAAGCTCCGAGCGACTCCGATGACTCGCCGTGTTGCCAGCGAGACAAGAGAGGCGGCAGAGCCGGGCTTAGAGCTGGGCCGTGGCAGAGCCTGGGTGTCCGTGCGTGAAGCAGTCCAAACCAGTGCCAGAGAACAGGCGGGGGAAGGGACTGGCCAGTCCTTCAACTCGCCCCCCGTTTTTTTTTTTTTTTAGGCAGGCCAGCGTGTCATATGACGCACTCCTGGCCTGGTCACCTCTGTTATCTCCGCACGACTGGGAGACCCGTGCCTCGCCAGTCGGGACACCTCCAAGAATCCTCCCGCCCCCTCCGGAGACCTGGGCCCGTCATGCCAAGTTCCTGCCACACGCAGCGCTTTCCTTTGGGTAAAGGGAGAGACTCGGAAGAAGCAAAAGAGTTAAAGAGAGAAACTCTGTCATCTCAGGGTCGTGGGCTTGGACGTCAGGGCGGATACTGACCTAGACCTCTGGACGCCACGTCGGTCGCGATCAGAATGGGAGCTTTTCCGAATTTGAACTCTGCAAAAACAAGAGATGGACGTCAGCGCCTCCGAGTGGACGCGTGGGGTCACTGCGGGGAACTCACCGTGGAGGACCCAGTCCCGCTCCTGTTGGCTCTTGTCTCCGTGGATACCCATGGCCGGCCAGCTGCACAGAGGACACGCTCGTCACGCCCGTGATCCACAACGGTCAAGGGGTCGTTTTCAAACTCACCCGTCTCTGCGCATCCTCCGGGTGAGGTCGTCACACCGCCGCTTCGTCTCCACGAAGATGATGGTCTTGTTCTCCTTCTCGCTCATGATCTCCTCCAGCAGTCGGATCAACCTGCGGGTCCAAGGACGGTCAGAACCGGCAACCACACACATGGATCGTCCTCCTGCGCCACCATCACTCACTTGTCCTCCTTCTCGCCGTCGTTGCAGACGTCCACGATCTGCAGGATGTTGTGGTTGGCGCTGAGCTGCAGGGCGCCCACGTTGATCTGCACGTACTCCTTCAGGAAGTCCTCGGCCAGCTGCTGCACCTCCTTGGGCCAGGTGGCGCTCCACATCAGCGTCTGCCGGTCCGGCTGCAGAACGGGGTTCATGGATTAATAAGTGGGAAACGGATTGAACGTTAAAGATCCGAAGGTCTTACTCTGATCTGGTCGACAATCTTCCGGATCTGAGGCTCGAAGCCCATGTCCAACATTCTGTCGGCCTCGTCCAGCACCAGGTAGGTGCAGCGGCGCAGGTTCGTCTTCCCGGCCTCCAGGAAGTCTATGAGCCGACCCGGTGTCGCGATACAAATCTCCACGCCTGAGGAACAAGAGCGAGACGTGAGAACACGGACCGGACCAAAGAAAGCGACGGGTCCAAGAAGCAAGAGGGTCACCTCGTTCCAGGTCTCTGATCTGTGGTCCTTTAGGAGCTCCTCCGTAGATGCAGGTGGACTTCAGGCGAGAAGCTCTGCCGTACTCTGCTGCCACTTGTTGCACCTGCTGGGCCAGCTCACGGGTCGGCGCCAGAACCAAACACTGCAGGAGAAAATAAAGTTGTCAAAAGTCATCCTTCATCACGAGAAACATTAAAGTATTTGCCTCAAATATTTGTTCATATAAGATTTATAGCAAATAATTTAACAAATAAGTGATTCTTGATGAATCCAGATTTTGCACAATTGTTTTAAAGCGGTTATGAACCATCGTTGGCGGTACTTTCTTAGTGTTACTTCATATGTTAGGGTCAGATTTTGAATACACACTAAATGACATTGTATTAATACAAGTACTTAAGGTAAAAAAAAAAAACAACTTTATTGATCCCTCAGGAGGGAATACGGTTAACAAGTACTTTACATGAGTGGTACGTTTAATGCAGCACAGGTATTGTATTCACTTATTTTTACTAGTCAACTGGTTGATTATCATCATAAACTTTACTTTAACTGGCGTCTTGACGCGTCAAGAGCAACAAGCCGATTTAATTTCGGATACTTTTTCCCCTCAAAACAAACTATATTTCAGACGTTAATATTACAGCATCTGCTTTACATAACAGAATTAAACAATTTCCTGTAGCAGATCTCCAGACGGTTCAATGAAGTTTATCTAGATTTAAAAACCTTATTTTACATTTAAAAGTTAACATTATATAGTGTTTACTTGTCCAAGTATGTAGATAAATCGCTGAGGTTTTTTTTTTAAATAACCGCGTTATTTAGATGATCATCTCATCCGTTAATACATGTATATACAGTTTAATAACATAAAGACGACATCGAACTTTATTGTGTTTCATTGACCGAAACAATGATGTCCAGACGGATCAATTAAGTTCATCTAGATTTTAAAATCTGACGATCAACACCAGGGATGATTAGACGATCACAAAAACTGGCTGTAAATGATTTTAGTAACCATGGGCTTCAACTTACGATGGGTCCGTCTCCACGCTCCAGGAAGGGCTGGTGGTTGATGTGGACGATGGCGGGCAGAAGGTACTGTGGACACGAGAGAGAAGAGTTTTAAAAAAAACGTCTCTGGAGCTACTTTTAACTTTTTATTGATGGTCGACAAAACTTCTGAGCAAGTCTTGACCAACTTCTCGTTCCTCATCTGTTTCTCACCGAGAGAGTTTTGCCGGAGCCGGTCTGGGCGATGCCGACCATGTCCAGTCCGCTCAGCGCCAGAGGCCATCCTTGGGCCTGGATGGGAGTCGGGTCGGTCCAGTTTTGTTTGGTGATCACGTCGATGACGTAAGCTTTGAGGGCGAGACACAGGTTGAGTTCACGGTTCAAAGTAAATAAATAAAACACTTTTAAAAGTTGGCGCTTACATGGAAAACCCGCTTCGTGGAACTTGATGATGGGGTTCGGACAGTCCCGGCCCTTCACTGTGATCACCTTGGTTCTTCGGTACAGTTCCACCTCTTGCTGCAAACACACCACTCACACGTTAGCACGCGATGATTACGCAACACCGCCGCCACCACGTGTGTGTTACGCAACGCACCGGGTTCCTGCGCTGGACATCCGGGTGCTGCTGGTAGAAGTTCTTCTCGAACTTGGGGAGCTCGTCCAGGTTCCAGTGCTTCTTGCGCAGACGGTCGCCGGGGTTCCCGAACTTTCCTCCGCCGCCACCGCCTCCTCCTCGACCGCCTCCACCGAAGCGAGGAGCTCCGTTCCCGTACCTGGAGGAGAAGTCACGTGTCAGTGATGCGGCTCCGCACCGCCATGTTCAGGCCCCGGAACAATGAGAGCCGGCATTTTGTGTTTGCGCCGCATGGCGACGCTAGCTCGCGTGGTACCAACACTTCACTAAAACACCACTAAAAGAACAATATTAACGATAATATGAAGTCGTTTCGAGGTCAATAAAACCGTGTCCTGAGGGCGGGAAACGAGGAAGCGGCTTTTCCGGGGCACGAGGCCAAGACTAGGCCCGGAGCCAGAACCAGGCTGAGGCCTAGCAGAACCACGAGCCGCCGAACACTCTTCCCGCGACTCTTTTATCACTTTCCACTCGTTATTAAACTCGAAAAACATGGTTTAAAGTTAATAAAACAGTCGCTTCGAAGGGTTTCCTCGTCACGTGCGGAACTATTTCGTCAGCCGGCGGAGGAGCGGCAGGAAAAAAAAAAAACGAGGAAAAACCGTCAACTTACCCGCGATCTCTGTCTCTGTCCCGGTCCCTGCCGCGGTCCCGATCAGCGTAGCCGGGCATGTTTGCGAGGAAGGGGCTTGGAAGTAAAAGTTGAACCGGGTTAAACGGGAGTTCGAGCCGCTGGTTGTTGCGCAGCTTCAGTGAGTGCCGGCGACGAGGAAGCGAGGCCCAGCTTTTAAGGCAAGAAGTGTTACTTCCGATGTATTCATCCGCAAGTGTCGCGACTACAGCGGTTCTTGGGTTTTCTTTTTGAAGAAAAGTAGTGCCTCGATACTAACGATGAACACACTGATGATAAAAAAAACATTTACATTTAAAAGTACACATTATATAATGTTTACTTGTCAGATACATCGACGAAACGTTTTTAAAATAACCGCGTTGGGATATTTAGTTGATTATCTCGTCATCTTTTAATACTTTTATATACAGTTTAATAAGTTAAAGGCGACAATGAACTTTGTTGTGTTTCATCGACGCTTTGTTCGAGGATCACAGCGCAGCGGAATGTCGGCGGAAGGACACGCGTGAAAGGAACGCGGTGATGCGGCTCCTGTGGAATTACGGAAAGTGACGTCATTAGAGCGAGACACACGCGAGTTTAAAGATTCAAACTTAACTTTACATCCAGTTATTATTCCTGCCTTGAATTCGATTGAATGAATCGCTATAATCGAAACTTCGATGTAGATTCAAAGTGAAACTTTTAAGTTTGTTTTTAGTTCCTTTTTATTTTACTTCCCGGTCTCCGTGACGTCATCGTTTCAGCGCTATTGTTTATGCTGGTTTTAAATCCAACATCGATACTCACTTTTAAATCTAATCTCGTGTTAAATTGACGATAGATAATCCCGTTTTTAAAAGACACTCGGACTTGGATTCGCGCTCTTTAATCGTGTATAAAGCGACAATAAAGTAAAAGATAAAAGGAAAATAAATAAAATAAAGAATGATTTAATAAATGCAACGTATTTCTTGTATATAAAGACAAAACAGTTTGTTTAACTTCTGTCCTCGATCCATCTGAAGACCTCAACAAGAACTCCTGACCCCCCACTGTGACCCCAGGAGGCCATCGACACCTAAAGATCTCACACAAAGACACTCGGGTCCACGAGAGAACAGTCTGGTGCTCTTTAGACAAAAGGCAGTTTAATCAGAACCAAAAATACAAAAAAAAACAGTTTCATCTTTCGATAAATTGCATAATTCAGCGACGAGGGACACGATCCGGGTTCGAGTCTCTTCGTTTAACTTAAGGATACAAAAGTCTCTGTGACCCACGATCAGAGACCAGATGATGGTCGTCTTCAGGAACCGCTCCAACATAAAAGCCCGTGTTCGTCGTAGAAAGTTCTGGAAAAAAAATCGACTTGGAAAAAAAAACTGCATCTGGACGACTTTGATTCTGTGATATGGTTCGTGTTTTCCAACGTTTTCATTCTGAGGTCGAACAAAATGTTGTTTTTTTTATTCCCATCAGTCCGACTTCAAGCAAACGACTCATCAGTTTTATTTCGTGGAGTCCAGACTCGTGTCGGTTTAAAGGGTCGAGTCCAGACGACGACGTTCAGTCCACGGAACCCAAGAAGGTTCTGAAATAAATTACACATTATAAAGATCTCGCGTCTCGTCGTATATATAAAAATAACTTCTTCGGTCTCTGGAGTCTCTCCTGGTCCCGGGTCATGTGACCGGAGCACGGACCCGGATTCAAGAAGATGTCGCAGAAACTTTTCCTGGCGGGTCGTCAGAACTTTTTCTTCATAAAAACTTGAATTAAAAAAAAAAAAAAAAGTTGAGGGACAGAGAAACTCGTTTTAAAAATAAATAAAACTGTGACTTTAAAGGATGTTTTGGTCATGTGACTCCTGGTCCTGGGGGTCGGAGGTCAGACTCTCTACAGACTTCAGACCAGTTGAGAGGAAACGTGAGTCTTTAGCAGCTGATTTCTGATACAAAAGACAAAGTGAAGGTAAAAAAAAAAAAAAAAAAACACCCTCAAAAATGGGGGTCCAGTTCCGGACAGAGTTCTGGGCCGGGTCAGTCCACGGGAGGACGGCGGCGTTCACTCCACGGCGAAGCCGCACGTCTCCTCGATGGCCGTCAGCAGCTTGTCGTAGAGTTTGTCGTAGAGCTCGTACTGAGGAATGTCGATCCGGTTGAAGCTGCCGGGAGGAGAAGGTTTGGGTCAGAACACGGGAACAGAACCGGGCAAACGTGTCCTCACCAGGTGTGGGCCTTGGGCAGGTTGTTGCTGTTGGCGTCGATCTGGTGGATGGTGAAGAGGCGCGGCCCGGCGGCTCCTGAAACCACAACGCAGTCAGAACCAGGGAAGGAAACAGCAGGGCAGGTTCTCTGGACCTTGAAGGGCCTTGAAGCCCTGCAGGGGGACTCGGGAGGACCCGGTGACGAACTGCAGCAGTCGGGCCCGCCGCTCCTCGTCGAAGGTCTCCACCGCCTTCCAGAACCACTTGACGATGTTGCTCTCCGGCGTGCAGTGCTTGAGCCGCGTGTTGGACTTCCAGTCGTTGATGTCGATCTTGCCCAGACCGCACACGATCAGCTGCGGGGTCACCAGAGGAGCACGTTGGACCCGGGACATCTCGCGCACACACACAGAACCGGAACCCGGACTCACCTCCAGCTCCTTCTCGTCGAAGGCCTTGAGCAGGTGCTGCGGGATGACCTCGTTGAAGCCCTTCTGCAGGGCCAGGAACTGGGCCTCGATCCCGCGCAGGAACCTCCAGTTGACGTAGAGGCGCACGTACTCCTTCTTGGTGTCCTGGGTCACCGGCAGACTCTTGCCGCTGGGCTTCAGCTCGTGCTGGATGATCTCGCCGTACGCGTTGTGCTCCACGCAGAAGGTGTGATCCAGCACGCCTGTGATGTCGTTGTCTCTGCACGGAACCGTCGGATCAGATCAGCACCCTAAACTCGGAGGCCGTGGGTCTCAACACTTTACGATCACAAGGCGAAACTTTTACCTTTTAAAAGTTTTCTCAACATGTATGGAAGTATTTCAGTGTCACCAGAATATACAATATATATTTCAAATGTTGAAATTCTTCTTCTTAAATTGAGCTTTAAATTGATCTAAAAATCAATATTTTGTCATTCGTAGTCTTTTTAATTCAATAGAAATGTTGTATAATCGTGTCACTAGACAATACTAATCGAGCACAGAGCTCCTTGATTGAACTTTCAGCCAATCGTGTGACGCACAGACGATCATGTGACGACGTAGAAGCGCAGGATCAAGCAGCTCGGTGCTCTGTTGGTCATGTCGGTCGACTCCATTATACCAACATTTTTATATTGAATTTAAAAGACTACAAATAAATATTGAATTTAGATTTTAAAATTGTATTCCATTTTTTTTTAATAATCAAAAGTAATTATTACATTCTTACTTTTTGTCGGCAACTTTAGAATTATTTATGTCATTTTCATATGTTTTGTCTGCATTTATTGTACTTATTTCATAGAATATATGTAGTTTTCTGATTGTTTTTACATGTATTAACAGATGTTTAGACAAAACCATTTCCATCCAACTTTCTAACCCCCCGAAAACTTTTTTACTCTAAAATATAATTGAATGTTTGAAAATAAATCAACATTTTAACTTAGAAACTACAAAGTTTCCTCATTTGAAATGTTAATTCAATACTGTGAAGACACTCAAACACAGACAATAGTATCAACTGCAGACTCAGAGAACAAATGAGGAAACGACGCGTGCAAATGAAATGATAATTGACGTGATCCTGTGTGTTGTGATGCTAATGCTAATGCTAACTGAGACAACATCAGTCATCCGTGAAGGACTCTTCGACGCCCCCAGAGGTACGTACAGGATCCAGACCAGGCTGTTGTGCAGGTCCGGGTCCACGGACTCCATGTCGTCCAGGGTGATGGGTTTGCCCAGCAGCTGCTTGTAGAAGGGCAGCGTGAAGCCTCCGTCGATGTAGTGACCGTGGAAGACCGCCATGCCCATGATGCGACCCACGAAGTGGAAGTAGGACAAGTGCTCCTGCGGGGTCACCAGGGTCACAAACACAATTAATAACAAGGTTCTTCAATTTATGTTGGTTTCTTTCTAGTTCAAACATCTTCTTCCTTGAAATAATGTTTATTGCTGTTTATACGTTTATCATCATTTACTCTAGGGTTTATTTATTAGTTTTTTATTAATATATTTCGCTTTATATTGTTATTTATTTATTTAATTTTGTTTAACTTATCAATAACATTATCATTATTACCATTTCATTCATTTTTCTGGTAATATTAATCTTTATTATGATGTTTCTTATTTCATTATTACTTACTTACTATATTATAAGGTAAGGTAAAAAAAAAAAAAAACGTTATTGTTTATATTATATATATATATATATATATATATTATATTTATATATATTTGTTTATATTAAAATATGTATGGTTATTTCTTTATTTGTCGATTTGTTATTGTCTTTAATTAGATTTTTTCCAATGTATACTTCATTAAAATTTTATTTCATATATATATAATATATATTTTATATGTACTTTTTATTTTTTGTTATAATGCTTTCTAGTTTTATGTTTTAATTTGATCATTATTATTATGTTTAGCGATATTATTTTTATATAATTATTAATTAATTATTTTTTGCCATTACTTTTTATTTATATTTTATTTCATTTATATTTATGAATATTTTTACTTATTGTTTTAATTTGGAATGATTATTATTCATTACTATTTGTATAGTTTGTTATAATCTTCATTAATTATTGTTTACACTTTATTATCATTATTATATTTATGCCTTTTGTTAATTTGAATACATCACTGTATGTTTTAATATAATGTTTACTTTCTTTTCTGTGGTAAGAGTAAAGCAGTATTTTAATCCTGACAAATGATGAGTACAAAAACCGCTAGAGGGCGCTCGTTATTCAAAGACGCAAAGTCACTCGTTATCAATTTGCTCCTGCAGGGGTCAGTGTTGAGGCGTTTCCTGACTAATGACGTCACCAGTTTCAACCCAAAGACATTTAACCCTGTTATCAATATAGATCCAGTGAACGACATTTCACTGTGAATCTTGTGAAAGAATAAAAGTCTCGTATAAGAGAAGCGAAGAAAAAGACGACGGACCGGGTTGACGGCAGAGTCCGGGTTGATCTGCAGCGTGTAGATGTCGTCTCTAGAATACTGGAACAGTCCATAGTACGGGTTCAGCATCTCGTGCGACAGCAGGTACAGCCACTCCCTGCGTCAGCGGCACGTCAGCAAGACTGTCCACCAGGTGGCAGCGTACGCGAGTCTCACCTGGCCACGCCTCCGTAGTCCAGCCCCTCCTCGCCCCTGAACTTCACCATCAGCCTCTTCCACAGGTCCTTGGGCCTCATCTTCATCACCTGTCGGTACGATTCCTGCGGACACACCAGGTGTCACTGGTGCACCGATGAAGGTTTTCTGCTCAAACTCACCTCAAAGATCTCCTCTCGCGACACCTCGATGCGGCAGTGACCGGCCTGGGGCTGCTGCTGGGACAGTTCCTGCCGCAGGATCTTCAGCTTCTGGACCAGGTCCCTCTTGTACTTGGGCACGGTGAGACATTCGGGGTCCTCTGGGAGCTGGCTGGGTGACACCGGGGTCTGCTGGACCTGTTCCTTCATCTGGTTCTGACGACTGGGGGAGAGACAGACACCGGCAGACTTCAGATCTTCTCCACATCTGGACACAATCATGGACAACTGTTAGATTTCTGACGTGTCTTTGATCCTCCATCACAAGTCGTGAGTGAAGTCACAAAAGTCTGGAGTCATGACATACAAGTCGTGAGTGAAGTCACAAAAGTCTGGAGTCATGACATACAAGTCGTGAGTGAAGTCACAAAAGTCTGGAGTCATGACATACAAGTCGTGAGTGAAGTCACAAAAGTCTGGAGTCATGACATACAAGTCGTGAGTGAAGTCACAAAAGTCTGGAGTCATGACATACAAGTCGTGAGTGAAGTCACTGAAGTCTGGAGTCATGACATACAAGTCGTGAGTGAAGTCACAAAAGTCTGGAGTCATGACCTACAAGTCGTGAGTGAAGTCACAAAAGTCTGGAGTCATGACCTACAAGTCGTGAGTGAAGTCACAAAAGTCTAGAGTCATGACCTACAAGTCGTGAGTGAAGTCACGAAAGTCTGGAGTCATGACCTACAAGTCGTGAGTGAAGTCACAAAAGTCTGGAGTCATGACCTACAAGTCGTGAGTGAAGTCACAAAAGTCTAGAGTCATGACCTACAAGTCGTGAGTGAAGTCACGAAAGTCTGGAGTCATGACCTACAAGTCGTGAGTGAAGTCACAAAAGTCTGGAGTCATGACATACAAGTCGTGAGTGAAGTCACAAAAGTCTGGAGTCATGACATACAAGTCGTGAGTGAAGTCACAAAAGTCTGGAGTCATGACATACAAGTCGTGAGTGAAGTCACAAAAGTCTGGAGTCATGACATACAAGTCGTGAGTGAAGTCACAAAAGTCTGGAGTCATGACATACAAGTCGTGAGTGAAGTCACAAAAGTCTGGAGTCATGACCCACAAGTCGTGAGTGAAGTCACAAAAGTCTGGAGTCATGACCTACAAGTCGTGAGTGAAGTCACAAAAGTCTGGAGTCATGACCTACAAGTCGTGAGTGAAGTCACAAAAGTCTGGAGTCATGACTTACAAGTCGTGAATGAAGTCACAAAAGTCTGGAGTCATGACATAAAAGTCGTGAGTGAAGTCACAAAAGTCTGGAGTCATGACATACAAGTCGTGAGTGAAGTCACAAAAGTCTGGAGTCATGACCTACAAGTCGTGAGCGAAGTCACAAAAGTCTGGAGTCATGACATACAAGTCTCGAGTGAAGTCACAAAAGTCTGGAGTCATGAACGACAAGTCGTGAGTGAAGTCACAAAAGTCTGGAGTCATGAACGACAAGTCGTGAGTGAAGTCACAAAAGTCTGGAGTCATGAACGACAAGTCGTGAGTGAAGTCACAAAAGTCTGGAGTCATGACCGACAAGTCGTGAGTGAAGTCACAAAAGTCTGGAGTCATGACGTACAAGTCGTGAGTGAAGTCACAAAAGTCTGGAGTCATGACTTACAAGTCGTGAGCGAAGTCACAAAAGTCTGGAGTCATGACATACAAGTCGTGAGTGAAGTCACAAAAGTCTGGAGTCATGACTTACAAGTTGTGAGTGAAGTCACAAAAGTCTGGAGTCATGACATACAAGTCGTGAGTGAAGTCACAAAAGTCTGGAGTCATGACATACAAGCCGTGAGTGAAGTCACAAAAGTCTGGAGTCATGACGTACAAGTCGTGAGTGAAGTCACAAAAGTCTGGAGTCATGACTTACAAGTCGTGAGTGAAGTCACAAAAGTCTGGAGTCATGACATACAAGTCGTGAGTGAAGTCACAAAAGTCTGGAGTCATGACGTACAAGTCGTGAGTGAAGTCACAAAAGTCTGGAGTCATGACTTACAAGTCGTGAGCGAAGTCACAAAAGTCTGGAGTCATGACTTACAAGTTGTGAGTGAAGTCACAAAAGTCTGGAGTCATGACCTACAAGTCGTGAGTGAAGTCACAAAAGTCTGGAGTCATGAACGACAAGTCGTGAGTGAAGTCACAAAAGTCTGGAGTCATGAACGACAAGTCGTGAGTGAAGTCACAAAAGTCTGGAGTCATGAACGACAAGTCGTGAGTGAAGTCACAAAAGTCTGGAGTCATGACCGACAAGTCGTGAGTGAAGTCACAAAAGTCTGGAGTCATGACGTACAAGTCGTGAGTGAAGTCACAAAAGTCTGGAGTCATGACTTACAAGTCGTGAGCGAAGTCACAAAAGTCTGGAGTCATGACATACAAGTCGTGAGTGAAGTCACAAAAGTCTGGAGTCATGACTTACAAGTTGTGAGTGAAGTCACAAAAGTCTGGAGTCATGACATACAAGTCGTGAGCAAAGTCACAAAAGTCTGGAGTCATGACGTACAAGTCGTGAGTGAAGTCACAAAAGTCTGGAGTCATGACTTACAAGTTGTGAGTGAAGTCACAAAAGTCTGGAGTCATGACCTACAAGTCGTGAGTGAAGTCACAAAAGTCTGGAGTCATGACCTATAAGTCGTGAGTGAAGTCACAAAAGTCTGGAGTCATGACCTACAAGTCGTGAGTGAAGTCACAAAAGTCTGGAGTCATGACATACAAGTCGTGAGTGAAGTCACAAAAGTCTGGAGTCATGACTTACAAGTTGTGAGTGAAGTCACAAAAGTCTGGAGTCATGACATACAAGTCGTGAGTGAAGTCACAAAAGTCTGGAGTCATGACCTATAAGTCGTGAGTGAAGTCACAAAAGTCTGGAGTCATGACATACAAGTCGTGAGTGAAGTCACAAAAGTCTGGAGTCATGACTTACAAGTCATGAATGAAGTCACAAAAGTCTGGAGTCATGACATACAAGTCGTGAGTGAAGTCACAAAAGTCTGGAGTCATGACATACAAGTCGTGAGCGAAGTCACAAAAGTCTAGAGTCATGACATACAAGTCGTGAGTGAAGTCACAAAAGTCTGGAGTCATGACATACAAGTCGTGAGTGAAGTCACAAAAGTCTGGAGTCATGACTTACAAGTCGTGAGTGAAGTCACAAAAGTCTGGATTCATGACATACAAGTCGTGAGTGAAGTCACAAAAGTCTGGAGTCATGACATACAAGTCGTGAGCGAAGTCACAAAAGTCTAGAGTCATGACATACAAGTCGTGAGTGAAGTCACAAAAGTCTGGAGTCATGACATACAAGTCATGAGTGAAGTCACTGAAGTCTGGAGTCATGACCTACAAGTCGTGAGTGAAGTCACAAAAGTCTGGAGTCATGACATACAAGTCGTGAGTGAAGTCACAAAAGTCTGGAGTCATGACATACAAGTCGTGAGTGAAGTCACAAAAGTCTGGAGTCATGACATACAAGTCATGAGTGAAGTCACTGAAGTCTGGAGTCATGACCTACAAGTCGTGAGTGAAGTCACAAAAGTCTGGAGTCATGACCTACAAGTTGTGAGTGAAGTCACAAAAGTCTGGAGTCATGACTTACAAGTCGTGGTTTGACACAGATCTGGGACTTAAAGGACAGTCTTACCTCACATTCTGACTCTCGTTGGTTCCTCGGGACTCGTTGGGACTCGGGCTGTGGAAACAAGATGCAAAACAATAAATTAATAAACACAAAACACATCGACCTTCCGACGATTCCACAGAACTCACTTCAGAACCAGGTGCAGGTTTGCTGAGAGACGCGGGTCAGTGAACTGAGTGGTCCGGTTGTTGTGGTCAACAAAGTAGACCCTTCCTGTGGCGGTGTTCCGGATCTCCCACCCCGGGGGAAGAGGTCCGAGTTCCTCACAGTTCACATTGCTCAGATCTCTGCAGAAGAGAAGACATCAGAACCATCGGAGGACGTGGACCAGGTTCTTCTTGACGTCTATCACTGAGTAACTAGTAACTCTTAACGGCCAAGAATACAGGATAACATCACCGTTTGGTACTCTGCTGCAATTTGCTTTAGAGGTTGACTGGCTGTGAGGCGTACCTGGGCACCCGGGGGTCATGCCACGTGCTGACCCCGGTCTGTGTGTGGAGGAAGTAGACCTGGCCCTGCTGCGTGGTCCTCTGCTCTGTGGAAACATCAGATCCAGGCGTCAGAGTGGGCGGGTCAGGGAGGACCCCGGAGGCACAGGCGCTGCGACTGACCATATCCTTCGGGCAGGTCCGGCGGCGTGTGCAGGTGCGTCCTGCTCATGTAGTTGCGGTGCCTCTGCGAGCGGACTCGCCGTTCCTGGACCCGCTGCTCGCCATCGCTGGGGGGCGGAGCCGTGGTGGGTGTGGCTCCGTTGGTGCTGACCGGAGTGTTTTCATCCACGATGCAGCTGAGAGGCCGACCCGGGCTGGAGTACTCCGACGCTGGTCTGAACACAAAACAAATTCAAAGGTAAACATTTGAAATGTTAAGTTTAAATCTTCCATAGAAAGTTCTCCTGAAGGACTTGGACTCACCTGGTGGGTCTCTCCCACTGCGTGGTCCTGGTAATGTGGTTCAGGTACTGGATGCGTCCCGATGTGGTCCTTCTCTCCTCCCACCTGCAGGGTCAACAGAGGTCAGTCTCACCTCCGGGTGACCTCCAGGGTCCACTCACCCGTCCGGAAGGTCATTGTCGAACAGGCGGCTGCAGTCCACCACTGGACCCCCGCTGCCGATCCGGTCTCTGGACTGGAGGCTGACTGTGGACACGAGATCAGGAGAGTCAGAACATTCTTGTCGGAGTGAACCATGGGCGACCCCCTGGTGTCTCTGGACCACTCACCTACGATCTGACCTCTGACCGTGTCGCTGTCGTTTGGACTCAACTTGTTCAGGTCCAGTCTCTGGTCTGTGGGGGAGGAATACGAGTTAAGGAGGAGAGCCGGGGTGAGAGGCAGGGCCAGAGAGGAAGTGCAGACTCTGCTCCTGGAAAACTTCTCGGGCCAGGAGGGTTTTCCCCCTCTCGCCCCAGCCCAAGTCTGCAGAACCAGTCCTCGGTCATGACCACGGACTCTAACTCTGGACCTGACCCCTGCAGCCCAGAGACGGCAGGTGGTCGTAATGTTCTGGCAGACTTACAGCCGGTGTCTTTGAGGCGGTTGATGGCGTTGGACAGCAGGCGGACGCAGCCCAGGAAGCCGGCGCCTTGTTTCTTATGGATCTTCTTGTGGTTCCACACGCTGATGGTGATCGAGTCGGACTTCCCGATGTACCTGCAGCCGACACACAACAAGACACACACAAGTCTCTAGTCATGACACAAAGTTTCAACATGACACGCACAAGTCTCTAGTCAAGACAAGCACAAGTCTCTAGTCAAGACACGCACAAGTCTCTAGTCAAGACACGCACAAGTCTCTAGTCAAGACAAGCACAAGTCTCTAGTCAAGACACGCACAAGTCTCTAGTCAAGACAAGCACAAGTCTCTAGTCAAGACACGCACAAGTCTCTAGTCAAGACACGCACAAGTCTCTAGTCAAGACAAGCACAAGTCTCTAGTCAAGACACGCACAAGTCTCTAGTCAAGACACACACAAGTCTCTAGTCAAGACACGCACAAGTCTCTAGTCAAGACAAGCACAAGTCTCTAGTCAAGACACGCACAAGTCTCTAGTCAAGACACGCACAAGTCTCTAGTCAAGACACACACAAGTCTCTAGTCAAG
Organism: Callionymus lyra; assembly: GCF_982586985.1. Classification (NCBI taxonomy): domain Eukaryota; kingdom Metazoa; phylum Chordata; class Actinopteri; order Syngnathiformes; family Callionymidae; genus Callionymus; species Callionymus lyra. The sequence continues at coordinate 5,241,105 of NC_141832.1, read as the reverse complement.
AAACACACAAGTCTCTAGTCAAGACACACACAAGTCTCTAGTCAAGACACACACAAATCTCTAGTCAAGACACGCACAAGTCTCTAGTCAAGACACGCACAAGTCTCTAGTCAAGACACACACAAGTCTCTAGTCAAGACACGCACAAGTCTCTAGTCAAGACACGCACAAGTCTCTAGTCAAGACACACACAAATATCTAGTCAAGACACACACAAGTCTCTAGTCAAGACACACACAAGTCTCTAGTCAAGACACACACAAGTCTCTCGTCAAGACACACACACGTCTCTAGTCAAGACACACACAAGTCTCTCGTCAAGACACACACAAGTCTCTAGTCAAGACACACACAAGTCATTAACATTATTTGTGACACTGATGACTCGTCATGTGACCTGCAGCAGCAGAGGGTCAGCATCAGTTGATCTCCATGGCAACCAAACAAAGTGCTCTGCAACAACACACTCCTGGAAACTGTTCGACTCTCGCGTCCAGACGAGTCGGAAATCCTCGTTCATCACGACTTTCTGACGAGTCAACACTTTCTGACGGAACACACTTGTCTAGAGTTCATGAGTGTGTTTGTGTGTCAATGTCAGTGTTTGTGTAAATGTGTACATGTTTGTGTAAATGTGTACATGTTGGCGTTTTACATGTGTCTGCATCTGTGTGTGTTTGTGTGTATGGCTTTGTGCGGCTGTGTGTATCTGTGTTGAAGCAGGTGTGTGTGTGTTGAAGCAGGTGTGTGTGTGTGTGTTGAAGCAGGTGTGTGTGTGTGTGTTGAAGCAGCGGTGTGTGTGTGTGTGTGTTGAAGCAGGTGTGTGTGTGTGTTGAAGCAGGTGTGTGTGTGTGTTGAAGCAGGTGTGTGTGTGTGTGTTGAAGCAGGTGTGTGTGTGTGTTGAAGCAGATGTGTATCTGTGTTGAAGAAGGTGTGTGTGTGTGTGTTGAAGCAGGTGTGTGTGTGTGTGTGTTCAGGCAGGTGTGTGTGTGTGTTCAAGCAGGTGTGTGTGTGTTCAAGTTCAACTTCTTCTGGACTCACAGGTCATAGTGTTGGTTCCACTTGGGGTCGAGTGTGTTCCTCACGGTGTCGGTTGAGTGACACTGACCAGAACCATCAACCACCACTTTGGCAAACGGGTCCGGGAGTCCTGTGGGTCGACCAGAACACGGATCAACGCTCTGCATACACAACTTCATGGAGAAACACAAGTGTTGAACGAGGCCAGCAGGGGGCGCTCACAGAAGTACTCACGGAAAAAGTCCTTCTTCACCAGGTTCTTGGCACAGAGAACTGCAGACACACAAACATCACACGATGAACATCAATGAAGAGAATGTTGATGTATTTATAACTTTCTTTTAGGTCTTTAAAGATGAAGCTGACCTTCAACATATTACACTTTTAGGAATTCATCAGGAGAGACAGACAGATAAAGACACAAAGACAGATAAAGACACACAGACAGACAAAGACACACAGACAGACAGATAAAGACGCACAGACAGATAAAGACACACAGACAGAAACAGACACACAGACAGAGAGAGACACACAGACAGAGAGAGACACACAGCCAGATAAAGACACACAGACAGATAAAGACACACAGACAGAGAGAGACACACAGACAGAGAGAGACACACAGACAGAGAGAGACACACAGACAGAGAGAGACACACAGACAGATAAAGACACACAGACAGATAAAGACACACAGACAGAGAGAGACACACAGACAGAGAGAGACACACAGACAGATAAAGACACACATCCAGATAAAGACACACAGACAGAGAGAGACACACAGACAGATAAAGACACACAGACAGATAAAGACACAGACAGATAAAGACACACAGATAAAGACACACAGACAGATAAAGACACACAGACAGAGAGAGACACACAGACAGAGAGAGACACACAGCCAGATAAAGACACACAGACAGAGAGAGACACACAGACAGAGAGAGACACACAGACAGAGAGAGACACACAGACAGATAAAGACACACAGACAGATAAAGACACAGACAGATAAAGACACACAGATAAAGACACACAGACAGATAAAGACACACAGACAGACACACAGATAAAGACACACCGACAGATAAAGACACACAGACAGATAAAGACACAGACAGACTGACTCCAGTCAGCATCATTTCTCTCCAACATGCCTGGGAATGTCGGCTCCAACAAACCCTAATTTCTAAAACATCTGGTATTCATGGAGAACTCTAGTCTCAGTGAGGATGACGAGTGTCTACAGGTGAGGAGCAGCTCAGGTGTCTCAGAGTGAAATGAGTTTCTTATGAGGACATACAACAGTTACAGCTGCTGCTCCAGAACCACCTGAGGCCACAACAGCAGCTCGGAAGCTCAACACCAGTCGAATCATCAACTTCACAGTCCACAGGAAGTCATGTCAGGTCCTCCGTGTTCAAGTCCATAATCCATCTAGCTTCAGAATACACTACTCAAGTCATGGAACACAAGTCACGTCTTAAACGAAGACGCAACAGTCTTGAGTCGACGCACGCACGTCCATACACAAGAGTCGAGTCGGATGACAAAAGTCTCGAGCCGGATGACAAAAGTCTCGAGTCGGATGACAAAGTCTCGAGTCGGATGACAAAGTCTCGAGTCGGATGACAAAAGTCTCGAGCCGGATGACAAAGTCTCGAGTCGGATGACAAAGTCTCGAGTCGGATGACAAAAGTCTCGAGTCGGATGACAAAAGTCTCGAGTCGGATGACAAAAGTCTCGAGTCAGATGTCAAAAGTATTGAGTCGGATGACAAAAGTCTCGAGTCGGGTGTCAAAAGTCTCGAGTCGGATGACAAAAGTCTCGAGTCGGATGACAAAAGTCTCGAGTCGGGTGTCAAAAGTCTCGAGTCGGATGACAAAAGTCTCGAGTCGGATGACAAAAGTCTCGAGTCGGGTGTCAAAAGTCTCGAGTCGGATGACAAAAGTCTCGAGTCGGATGTCAAAAGTCTCGAGTCGGATGACAAAAGTCTCGAGTCGGATGACAAAAGTCTCGAGTCGGGTGTCAAAAGTCTCGAGTCGGATGACAAAAGTCTCGAGTCGGGTGTCAAAAGTCTCGAGTCGGAAGACAAAAGTCTCGAGTCGGGGTGTCAAAAGTCTTGAGTCGGATGACAAAAGTCTCGAGTCGGATGACAAAAGTCTCGAGTCGGATGACAAAAGTCTCGAGTCGGATGACAAAAGTCTCGAGGTGTGAGGTCTCACGACTACATTCAGACACGCAGGTCTTTCTCTTGTCGTCCATCATGAAAGACACGCGTGTTAAGACGAGTCACATGACTCCAGACGATGGTCTGTCAACAAGCGACTGCTCTGTGCGAGGAGCAGCATCTGTGATTGGTCGTCATGGTGACGCCAGAGAAGGGCTTCTCTGTGCCGGATGTGTTTCTCATTCCACTCGCACCACTGCACTCAGTGGGGGTCAGGGGGGCCGCCAGGGTGAGGGGGGGCCAGAGACAGACGAGGTACAAAAGAAAATAAACAAAGGAAACCTGGAGTCAGCTGGACGTCTGACCCAGACCAGGTGGTTCCTGCTACCAAAGGTTACCCGACAGCTTCATGGACTCACACGGGTCATAACAGACGAGTCACATTGAGCTGACGCAGCAGACCTCCGTCTCTGGTCAGGATCTCTTCCTGCGCTAAGAACAGCAGCTTTGTGAGGCTGAAGGACGGGGGTCCGTGTCCCACCTGTGGGGGCAGGACGCGCCGCTTTCTCCCAGGCCCGGCACACAAAGAGCTCCAGTGTTGACGCTCCGTCAAAGGACGGACACCTGCCAGAGTCATGTGACCCCACTTGTCGCGAGGCGGCGTCCCCCCTCCTCGGTCAGAGGCGAGGGGCAGGGTGGGAATGTGCGGAGCGTCTGAGAGACATTCCGATCAGAAATCCGACCGTCTGGACCAGGCCCGACCAGAGGAAGTGGACCCGTGACCCCGTTCTGAACTTCCCCTCTGTCGGGCTCCGTCCAGCAGTGACACGTCTTCAGGGTCCCCGACCTACAACGCGACGCCCCGACCCAGACCCGGGGGTGACAGACCTCCACGAGTCTGCCGTGTCAGCAGAAATACTGAATTGAAAGGTCCGCACGAGACTCGCAGAACTTTCGTGGAAACACAGACAGGAAGGTTCCAGGAATACCTTCCCTCAGACTCAACAACTCAGACAAACACTCACAACAGTCATAGCAACACAACTACTGCTAATCTTTTACTAATGACAAGGTGTGTGTATTGTCAAGAGTGTGTTGATATGTATCATGATACAAGGATATAAAGTGATATATAGTGACAGTGTAGTAACAAGTATATATGTGTAGTATTGTCCAGTACTTGACTCTGGTGTTATGATAGTGTAGTAACAAGTATATATGTGTAGTATTGTCCAGTACTTGACTCTGGTGTTGCGATAGTGTAGTAACAAGTATATATGTGTAGTATTGTTCAGTACTTGACTCTGGTGTTGCGATAGTGAAGTAACAAGTACATATGTGTAGTATTGTCCAGTACTTGACTCTGGTGTTGTGATAGTGTAGTAACAAGTATATATGTGTAGTATTGTCCAGTACTTGACTCTGGTGTTGCGATAGTGTAGTAACAAGTATATATGTGTAGTAATGTGGAGTACTTGACTCTGGTGTTGCGATAGTGTAGTAACAAGTATACATGTGTAGTATTGTCCAGTACTTGACTCTGGTGTTGTGATAGTGTAGTAACAAGTATATATGTGTAGTATTGTCCAGTACTTGACTCTGGTGTTGCGATAGTGACGTAACAAGTATATATGTGTAGTATTGTCCAGTACTTGACTCTGGTGTTGTGATAGTGTAGTAACAAGTATATATGTGTAGTATTGTCCAGTACTTGACTCTGGTGTTGTGATAGTGTACTAACAAGTATATATGTGTAGTATTGTCCAGTACTTGATTCTGGTGTTGTGATAGTGTAGTAACAAGTATATATGTGTAGTATTGTCCAGTACTTGACTCTGGTGTTGTGATAGTGTAGTAACAAGTATATATGTGTAGTATTGTCCTGTACTTGACTCTGGTGTTGCGATAGTGTAGTAACAAGTATATATGTGTAGTAATGTGGAGTACTTGACTCTGGTGTTGCGATAGTGAAGTAACAAGTACATATGTGTAGTATTGTCCAGTACTTGACTCTGGTGTTGCGATAGTGTAGTAACAAGTATATATGTGTAGTAATGTGGAGTACTTGACTCTGGTGTTGCGATAGTGTAGTAACAAGTATATATGTGTAGTAATGTGGAGTACTTGACTCTGGTGTTGCGATAGTGTAGTAACAAGTATATATGTGAAGTATTGAAGTATACTTGACTCAAGTCAGGTGTCAGTCAAGTACTCCACAATACTACACATATATACTTGTCAGAATCAGAAACTTTTATTGCCAGTGTTGTAAACACAACATAGGTATCAAAAACGGCTATAGAAAACAGAACCAAGCACAAAGTTGTTTCCACAGTATCTCAATGTATCATATTGTTGACCTTGACCTGCTGACCCTGTATCTTGATACGCAACAGATTCTTGACAAACACAAGTATATAAAAGAATTTACTCATGAAATGAAGGTGACCAGCGCTTCATGTTCCGATGCTAGCTCGGAACATGAAGAACAAGAAGCCAGCTAGGATCGGAACAAGAAGCCAGCTAGCATCGGAACATGAAGCCGGCTAGCATCGGAACAAGAAGCCGGCTAGCATCGGAACAAGAAGCCGGCTAGCATCGGAACAAGAAGCCGGCTAGCATCGAAACAAGAAGCCGGCTAGCATCGGAACAAGAAGCCTGCTAGCATCGGAACAAGAAGCCAGCTAGCATCGGAACAAGAAGCCAGCTAGCATCGGAACAAGAAGCCAGCTAGCATCAGAACAAGAAGCCAGCTAGCATCAGAACAAGAAGCCAGCTAGCATCGGAACAAGAAGCCAGCCAGCTAGCATCAGAACAAGAAGCCAGCTAGCATCAGAACAAGAAGCCAGCTAGCATCAGAACAATAAGCTAGCTAGCATCAGAACAATAAGCTAGCTAGCATCAGAACAAGAAGCTAGCATCAGAACAAGAAGCTAGCATCTGAACAAGAAGCTAGCATTATTATTATTTATTCATATTTCTGGATGAATTTTCACTCATGAGTCTTTTGAGTCACGGAGGGATCCACCTATCGTCTTTGTTTACGGAGACATGGTGACTCCAGACGAACAGGACGTCATCGACCGGTTTGCCACCTAATGACCCGAGACTTTCTAGCCACGTTACCAGGGCAACAGGTGGAGACGCACTAAAGCCCGGACGACTGGGACATTTCTGGAACCACGAGTCACTTTGACAGCAGGAACCGGTCGGTCGAGTCACGCGTGCGGCAACATTCTCGACGAACATTTTCCCCAGTGCGTCCGCCGGACTTGCATAACGACTATTCTCGGCTCAGACGCCGGGAAAACCGGGCCCCGGACCGGGCCAGGTTTTTGTGAGGCATTCCTGCTGTTTCCTGCGGAGTCCGACGCTCTTTCCACTCTGTGTCCGGCGCGTGGCGAGCAGAGCGTCGTCCAGGAGCGTGAAGTCTTCCACGATATCGTCACCGCCGCCACAGACTCTGATGTAACAGAAAGTCCAACAGAAGCTCCCGGACCACCACGGTGCCCCCCCCCAACCCCTCCTCTGATCCCAGAGACGCTACAGTTTCTGGGAATTCTGATGTTACATCACCGACGACACAGACGTGCTTTTCCTATTACATCAGCTGCAGCGGCTGCCCTCGGACCTTTGAGCAAATATAGTTTTATCACAACCTGGCCACAGACGCACACAACTACACAAGTGTGTCGACACAGGACACACACACTGGATCTAGACGCCGAGACGGTCCAGGCTGGTTTTTAAACTTCTTGAACGTTTGGGTTAAAAAACGTGGCCTGGAGACAAAAACCTGTTAAAAGTCTGGAAGAGTTTAGGATGAAACGTATGGAAGTCGATCAGTGGCTTCATCACGCTTGGATTAAACATTTCTCGTCTTTTTTATTTCATATGGTTTTGTTCTTTTTAAGGATTTTATTCTTTTTTTTTTTTTTTCATCATTTATTTTAATGATTTTTAACAGTCAGTAAAAAACTTTATTGACAGTGATGTCAGAACAAAACTTGAGTAAAAAACTGTGGAAAAAGTAGGAGAATCACAAACTTGAACATATGAATATATATATATATATATATATATATCTTTATACCCGAATACATTTCTTTTTACACATAAATTATGAATTTTTCTAATTCCAATTATTAAATTCAATCTAAAAATGTTGCTATGATAGTGACATAAAAACCCTGCATTTAAAATAATCGAATTCAAAAGTTTAATATATAAATCATGGAATTTGATTATTCTTTACTCATTTATTATTCTGATGACACTGATGAACTATGTTTTTTCTTTGATTTGTAAAGTAAATAATACTTAAGTTACTTCATCATTCATTCATTTTCTATCGCTTTATCTCTTATGGGGGGTCGCGGGGAGGCTGGAGTCTATCCCAGTATCATAGGGCGAGAGGCAGGGGACACCCTGGACAGGACAGCAGTCTGTCGGAGGACACACAAAGACAGACAACCATTCACTCACACACACACACCAGGAACCAAAACATGGGCGTCCAGACGGCGATAGCTCCAGGTGTATTTGCTGGAGCAGAGACTGTGAAACTTGATCCCGCGTGAACACACACATCTTCTGATCCGGGGTCCTTCGAGGGACGCCGGGTCCGGGGGCCGCAAACAAGACTGCCCGCCGTCAGCTGGTCGACCATCGTGAGGTGCGGCGTCTACATGGCTCGTCTGTGCGTCTTGTACGACGTCTTTTGTTTTCGTTCTAGCCGAAGATAAAACCTGCACCAGAGGTCACTGACCACAAGCTACTTCCTGTCTCGACACCCAGCTGAGCCCAAATCACTTCCATCCTGCTGAGGAGAGACTGTTGTGACCTCATGACCCCCCTCTCTCTCAAGACTCTGATTCTCCATCAATTATCCAAAGAGACCTCAGACCCAAACAGCCCGTCAACGGTCCAGCATGGAACCAGATCCGTTTACTAGTTACAACATTTCATCTTGAGTTTCTCTCAACTGTGTTGTGATAGTGTAGTAACAAGTATATATGTGTAGTATTGTCGAGTAATTGACTCTGGTGTTGTGATAGTATAGTAACAAGTATACATGTGTAGTATTGTCCAGTACTTGACTCTGATGTTGTGATAGTGTAGTAACAAGTATATATGTGTGGTATTGTCCAGTACTTGACTCTGGTGTTGTGATAGTGTAGTAACAAGTATATATGTGTAGTATTGTCGAGTACTTGACTCTGGTGTTGTGATAGTATAGTAACAAGTATACATGTGTAGTATTGTCCAGTACTTGACTCTGATGTTGTGATAGTGTAGTAACAAGTATATATGTGTGGTATTGTCCAGTACTTGACTCTGGTGTTGTGATAGTGTAGTAACAAGTATATATGTGTGGTATTGTCCAGTACTTGACTCTGGTGTTGTGATAGTGTAGTAACAAGTATATATGTGTAGTATTGTCGAGTACTTGACTCTGGTGTTGTGATAGTATAGTAACAAGTATACATGTGTAGTATTGTCCAGTACTTGACTCTGATGTTGTGATAGTGTAGTAACAAGTATATATGTGTGGTATTGTCCAGTACTTGACTCTGGTGTTGTGATAGTGTAGTAACAAGTATATATGTGTGGTATTGTCCAGTACTTGACTCTGGTGTTGTGATAGTGTAGTAACAAGGATATGTGTGTAGTATTGTCCAGTACTTGACTCTGGTGTTGTGATAGTGTAGTAACAAGGATATGTGTGTAGTATTGTCCAGTACTTGACTCTGGTGTTGTGATAGTGTAGTAACAAGGATATGTGTGTAGTATTGTCCAGTACTTGACTCTGGTGTTTTGATAGTGTAGTAACAAGTTTATATGTGTAGTATTGTCCAGTACTTGACTCTGGTGTTGTAGTATTTTCAGAACCCCATGACTCTTGACAAAGTCGTAAATACTTTCATTTGTTTACAAATCAAAATATGTCCAAATATCAGCTTTAAAAGCTGCTGGACTCTCTGAATCCTCTCGTCCTCAGTCACTGCCGGGATCTGACTGCATTTCAGTGATATATGCTGCCATCTAACGGCCAGATGGTTAATTTAAACAGAAAAATGAAAGTAAAAAAACGCTGTTAATATTCACCTGCAAAGTAAATAATGTAATTATTTTCATCTGCCCACACTTTATTGAACTATTCATGATAAAAGAGTGGTAAATGTAAATACCATTTCAAGGGCAAAAGATTCATTTTAAAAGAAAAAAAAAACTGTATCGTGGAAAGAAATATCGCGACATGTAATGACATATCATTTTATACACGTTCAACCTTAACATTTTTCTGTCATTGAACATATTTAGCTTTTATTCATTCATTTATTTTTACAACTTCAACATTAACATTGTGTTCTTTGAGTCATTTCTTCATCGTATCCACGAGACGACCTCTTTAGTCAGACAGAGGTCGTCTCGAGCTTCCACTCGAAAAGAACGGCGTGAGTCGGGGAGGAAGAGGAGGACGAGGAGGACGAGGAGGGAAGGGAGCGAGGGAATCCCACAGAGAGAGAGTCGGAGCCAGAGAATGCAGACGAGCGAACCATCTGCTGGACGCGTCGCACGGCGACTCCAGACCGACGCGAACGACCAGGGGCGCGAGTCGTGAAGCGTCTCTCGCTGAAGACGAGTCTGGAGAAGACACGTCTGGAGAAGACGAGTCTGGAGAAGACACGTCTGGAGAAGACGAGTCCGGAGAAGACACGTCTGGAGAAGACGAGTCCGGAGAAGACGAGTCCGGAGAAGACACGTCCGGAGAAGACACGTCCGGAGAAGACGAGTCTCCTGAAGACGCGTCTGGAGAGTCTGGAGAAGACACGTCTGGAGAAGACACGTCTGGAGAAGACGAGTCCGGAGAAGACACGTCTGGAGAAGACACGTCTGGAGAAGATGAGTCCGGAGAAGACACGTCTGGAGAAGACGAGTCCGGAGAAGACGAGTCCGGAGAAGACGAGTCCGGAGAAGACGAGTCCGGAGAAGACGAGTCCGGAGAAGACACGTCTGGAGAAGACACGTCTGGAGAAGATGAGTCCGGAGAAGACACGTCTGGAGAAGACGAGTCCGGAGAAGACACGTCTGGAGAAGAAACGTCTGGAGAAGACGAGTCCGGAGAAGACACGTCTGGAGAAGACACGTCTGGAGAAGACACGTCTGGAGAAGACACGTCTGGAGAAGACACGTCCGGAGAAGACACGTCCGGAGAAGACACGTCCGGAGAAGACACGTCCGGAGAAGACACGTCCGGAGAAGACACGTCCGGAGAAGACACGTCCGGAGAAGACACGTCCGGAGAAGACACGTCCGGAGAAGATGAGTCCGGAGAAGACACGTCTGGAGAAGACGAGTCCGGAGAAGACACGTCTGGAGAAGACGAGTCCGGAGAAGACGAGTCCGGAGAAGACGAGTCCGGAGAAGACACGTCTGGAGAAGACACGTCTGGAGAAGACGAGTCCGGAGAAGACGAGTCCGGAGAAGACGAGTCCGGAGAAGACGAGTCCGGAGAAGACGAGTCCGGAGAAGACGAGTCCGGAGAAGACGAGTCCGGAGAAGACGAGTCCGGAGAAGACGAGTCCGGAGAAGACACGTCTGGTGAAGACGAGTCCGGAGAAGACACGTCTGGAGAAGACACGTCTGGAGAAGACACGTCTGGAGAAGACGAGTCCGGAGAAGACACGTCTGGAGAAGACACGTCTGGAGAAGACACGTCTGGAGAAGAAACGTCTGGAGAAGACGAGTCCGGAGAAGAAACGTCTGGAGAAGACGAGTCCGGAGAAGACACGTCTGGAGAAGACACGTCTGGAGAAGAAACGTCTGGAGAAGACACGTCTGGAGAAGACACGTCTGGAGAAGAAACGTCTGGAGAAGAAACGTCTGGAGAAGACAACCAGCTGTGATCTCATGACCCAACCATGACTCAGCAACGGTCTATGTTCACATCGGCTGTCGAAGACCCTCAGACCCTCACCCCGGGTGAGACCGGTCACAGCTTCCTTCTGCAGGAGCTGCAACATCTTGTCCAGACAGTCACCGTTTCAACCTGTTCATTCATCAGCGCCTCGACTCCAGACGACACCGACCACGACCGTGTTCCTCCGGAGATATCGATCACAAATCCTTCGATCTCAAGGTCACGTGACAGGAAGTAGAAACACCGTCAATATTATCAGGAGACCTAAGAGACGATGGATCTGTTACGAAGGTTTGAACTTGACTTCCTCTTGTTTGTAAACAGATGCAGTATTTGGCAAAAGGCGCAACAGAGGTCTCACGGTTAAACGCTTCAAGCCAGAAACACTTTCCATCGTAATAAACAAGCTACGAATTCCATCCCGTTGCTGTTAAAACCATTAAGTCGAACTCAACGGTACCGTTACGTTCTGAACGAAACCCCGTATCGAACGCCGCCTGCGACGTACGAGGCGTCGTCACTCGCAACACCCTCTCATCATTGGTGACCCGAGGAGCTCCCATCATGCTTGGCCGCCCAGCCAGAAAAAGACTTGGAACTTAAATATATAATATTGTGGCAATAGTGGCCGTCACTGAATAGAGCGGTGTGTAGAAAGGCATCATGGGAGTTCAGGCTGTCACCATGAGTGAGTGAGTGAGTCGTCAGATGCTCGCGCCAAGTTCAAACTAAATTTTCCCGACCACAGCTTTATACAACAGAACATCTTCAAGACACTAGTGCTGTGTCTCAAATTGCATACTAGTGTACTCAAAGTTGGTCTCAATTCTTAGTACACCAATTAAGTGCGCCATGCACACTAAATTGTCACTAAAACGCCCACAAAACTGTGCTGTGTCTCAAAACGCATACTAGCGTACTCAAAGTTAGTATTTTTAGTGCGTCTCAATTCTTAGTATGCGAAATTTAGTGCGCCATGCACACTAAATTGGCGTACTAACACGCCCACAAAACTGAGTATGGTTCGATGGACACTAACCACACTAAACAGCCGCCATCTTAGTGATGTTTTAAACAGAAGTTACGTCATATATATATGCATATATATTCATATACTTACAGGTGCATTTTCTTCTGCAGTAGAAGGACGACACGTCTTCGCTGCTGATACCAGCTTAAATATCTCGCGAATATTTCGATTCTCGTATTTTTTCTTTATTTATTTTTCCAAACGTGCTGCTAGCAGGTGTCGATAGCGTTCAAACAGCTGGTTGCAACATCGTTAAATAGTAGTAGAAGAAGAAGCTGTCGAGTCATTTCCTGTTAGTGTGTAGCAGCAGAGTTTGATTTGAGACATACTATCTGTGGAGGATTTGCGTACTAGTTAGTACTTACACTATCCTGATGCATACTAACTTCTAGTATACTAAGAGAAGTATGCGATTTGAGACACAGCATAGGACCCCGGTGACCTGTGGGGGAACTGCAACATCTTTGCTCTTATAGTCGCTTTTCTGAAGGCCTTAAAAGTCTCCACTTTAAAAAAAAAAAGCAACCAAAAAAAAACATTTTTGTGTGGACAATCCTTCAGACTCCACCACAGTTGTGAAGCAGAGAATTCAGGTCTATTGTGAGAAAGCACTGGTGGACCAGGACGGCCTGTTCTCCGCATGAACCGCCGCAGCAGGAAGCGTGGAGCTCTGGCGAGCAGCGAGTTCATATTTTGTCTGGAGCATCACGGAACATGGAGGGCGTGACCGTCTGCGAGGTCCTGCACTCCCTATTATCCGGAGAGGACTCGCATTCTTAGCATTCCGAGCGGAGACCACCGCAGTCCACCTCGGCCGCGCCGGGGAGAAGAAGCTGATCCGAAATACTCGGAACTGAAGGATCCGCACGAGCGGAAGGAACTTTTCACGTAGAAAATACGCTGCAGACATTTCTGGCAAAATAACTCCACGAGTCCAAACAAGGTCAGACTTTTCCATCCGAAGGACGTTAAAACCAGAGACTTTCTCGTCCAAACGTCTTCTCGCCGACTTCCCTCTGGACCTGATGATGACCAGTGGTCTCCAGGAAACGAAGTCGGCTACGAAAACCAACGTCGACTTTCTATGAATAAGTCATAGAGAAAGACTCCCAGTTCTCATTAGGGCATCTCACCATAAAATACTATGTAAATACTGTGTATACAGTATGTATATATATATATATATATATATATACACTTACATCGACCTCTCTTCATTGTATTGCTCTCGTTTGGTTAAATTGAAAGAACTGAAAATATGTCCAAACATCAGCTTTAAAAGCGACTGTATCCTCTCGTCCTCAGCCCCAAATCATGAATATTGGAGAAAATAAATCGAACTATTTTATTTGACACACACTTTGTTAAAACATCAACTATCAAAAAACTATGAGTGAAATTAAATATGATTTGAAAGCTCCAAAAATGTTACTATAACTTTAAGTAAAAATGGATACAGTAACATGAAAAACTGTAGCTGTATATCAGATAATCTATATATTTTTTTAGAAATGACTTTTCCTCAGGAGCCACATTAAACACTGACACTGTGTGAACCTAAAGTAATAACAAATAACAACTTTTGTGATATCAATATTCGCTCCAGTTGTTTAGACTACGGTGGATCAGAACCAGAACCTCCTGCCAGAACAAGCGTGTTTTTCCCTCAAGACTCGCGAACACAAACTTACTGCAATACCGTCTACTGCGTAAAGTAATTACATTATTATTAATATTATTATTTTAGTTCACGTTAAACATGTTTCACTTCCTCACTACTGCACTGAAGAAAACTCACGTACAAAGACAATCATTATAATAATTTTGAGTCTGAATATTCACAACAAATATATAAACAAAGAATTTAAGAAAGTTATATTGACAGTAAATATACAGTATATATATATATATATATATATATATATATATATATATAAATACTTGATCCACTCTGACCTCGAGTCACATTAATACACACTTTGGTTCTTAAATCAGGTCCAAACCACTATAACGGCTGGTTCTGGAGACTTCAATGAGACCCATCAGACGGTTCCGTTGGTTCCTCGCGCAGGTGAGCACAGGTGAGTACAGGTGAACAGCTGCTGTGACAGGCAGGTCTGACAACACCTGGGAGTTCACCTCCAGACTCACCTGAACGTGAACAACATGAAGATTTGAGCAGAAACGTTTGTTTACGGCTAACTAGCTAAGCAGCTAGGCTACATGCTAGCTAACTTTATTGACACCAGAACCGGCGCAAAAAAGTTAAAGTTCGGGTTCAAACCCGAAGGTTGCAGATGCGGTGAAAGTGGGTTCGTGTTATGTTCGGGGGGTGGGGGGGTAGGTCCGTAACACCCAGCTGGTACCGGGACCAGACTTTTACTGGGCTCAGGCTAGTTAGCCGCTTAGCTCCGGGCTCTCTCAACAGAACCCAAACATGCAAGTTTGTCATCGGAACCATCTCAACTTTGACTCGTACTGGCAGACAACAGTACCGGGGCAGAATCGGCCCAGCCGGGCCCGACTCCCCTCGACACCCCGGGACGAACCTCAAGACCACCAGAACCGGCGGGTTTAAAAGCTCGGTACCTGTGAGTCGCAGCTTCACTGGGCCGCTCCGCCGAACCCCTTGGTTGGACATCTCGGTTCCGCCCGTCTTTCACCAGCTGAGAAAGTGGGTTTGTTTCGGGCGGCAGGTCTGCTGGATCCTCAGACAATAATGGAGTCTGGGCACAGTGGCCCGGATGTGGGTCGAGTCGCCATTTCTCACAAAATAAAACCAAAAAAAAAAAAAAAAAGGGGCTTCGACGTCCTGGACCGAACCGAGACAAGGAGCTGCGAACGAGCCGAGCTTCACATCTTCAGAGGGAGGGGGGCTCTCACTGGACCGGGTCCTTCTCTGAGCTGAGCCAGAGTTGGACTGACGAGGTTCGGCGGATCCTCCGGATTCGAGTGACCGATGACGACATCAGGGGGGGGGGGGGGTCCAGCATAGAACCCGCGACCCCCTCACAGCAGGTGTTCTGGACTCCAGACTGACCTGAGACTGTTGTCACTGGGATGAGGATCAGCACCTCCGATTTGGAGGCGATGGTTCTCAGTGATTTCGCGGGTTTTTAACGTCACATTTGAACGAGTTCACACTGAAACGAAATAGATTTAAATGGAGTTTGTTGCCCTGGCAACAGAAGAAGAAGAAGAAGAAGAAACTTTAAACCGGTTTAAAGTCACGAAACGAATAAAGTTTTCGTCACAACCCTAACAACCCCAGACTTGCTCGACAGTGACCCCTGCTGGTCAGTCTGTGAGTCGCACTGAAAGCTTCACGATCGCTGGATCTGGATCAGAACCTTCAAAATTCATCTTCAGCCACATTTCCCGCCTTTAATAAAACACTATATTTTGAGTCAATCTATAGAAAGTGACGTTAATTTAAAAAATAACCTGAAACATTTTAAAAAACGATAAATATATTCCTCAAGACACAACATTGTGTTCTTCACTGTGGATTAATGGCTTTTGTGCTTCACTTCATTTCTATTCACTTTACTTCTTTTAGATTTAATCTCTTTAATAAGTTAATTTAAAGATGTTTTCTAGACACAAAACACATCATCGATATAGATTGTTAATACCTAGTTTAATATTCCAATATCTCAATTTAATAGTTTCAAACTACAGGGTTGTTAATACAACACTGTAGAAAACTGACCACAAACTGTTTCAAATGAGAAACATCTTTAAACTTAATAAAACATTGTCACAACATGATCTTATAATCCATGCGTCGTTATTTAGACTATTGTAACAGTTTATTTCGAGTCTAAACAAGAAGGATGTGTCTCGTCTGCAGTTGATACAAAACTCTGCAGCCAGAATTCTGAGCCGCTCTAGTAGAAGAACTCACATTTCTCTGATCCTTAAAACTCTTGACTGGCTTCCAGTTTCTTTCAGGATCAACTTTAAAATTCTGGTTCTTACTTTCAGATCTATTCATGGTCAGACCTTCCATCAGTGATCTGATCCAGACTTACACCCCAGCTCGGGCTCTGAGGTCTGTGGATCAGAATCTACTGATGGTTCCTGAACACGGTTCAGGACCAGAGGAGAGAAATCCTTCCAGACTGTTGCTCCTAAGCTTTGGAACCATCTCTGTGTTTGATGATCTACTGACTCCTTCAAGAAACATCTGTGTTTGATGATCTACTGACTCCTTCAAGAAACATGTGTGTTTGATGATCTACTGACTCCTTCAAGAAACATGTGTGTTTGATGATCTACTGACTCCTTCAAGAAACATGTGTGTTTGATGATCTACTGACTCCTTCAAGAAACATGTGTGTTTGATGATCTACTGACTCCTTCAAGAAACATCTGTGTTTGATGATCTACTGACTCCTTCAAGAAACGTCTGTGTTTGATGATCTACTGACTCCTTCAAGAAACGTCTGTGTTTGATGATCTACTGACTCCTTCAAGAAACGTCTGTGTTTGATGATCTACTGACTCCTTCAAGAAACGTCTGTGTTTGATGATCTACTGACTCCTTCAAGAAATGTCTGTGTTTGATGATCTACTGACTCCTTCAAGAAACAGTGTTTGATGATCTACTGACTCCTTCAAGAAACATCTGTGTTTGATGATCTACTGACTCCTTCAAGAAACATCTGTGTTTGATGATCTACTGACTCCTTCAAGAAACATCTGTGTTTGATGATCTACTGACTCCTTCAAGAAACGTCTGTTTGATGATCTACTGACTCCTTCAAGAAACGTCTGTGTTTGATGATCTACTGACTCCTTCAAGAAATGTCTGTGTTTGATGATCTACTGACTCCTTCAAGAAACAGTGTTTGATGATCTACTGACTCCTTCAAGAAACATCTGTGTTTGATGATCTACTGACTCCTTCAAGAAACATCTGTGTTTGATGATCTACTGACTCCTTCAAGAAACATCTGTGTTTGATGATCTACTGACTCCTTTAAGAAACATCTGTGTTTGATGATCTACTGACTCCTTCAAGAAACGTCTGTTTGATGATCTACTGACTCCTTCAAGAAATGTCTGTGTTTGATGATCTACTGACTCCTTCAAGAAACAGTGTTTGATGATCTACTGACTCCTTCAAGAAACGTCTGTGTTTGATGATCTACTGACTCCTTCAAGAAACGTCTGTGTTTGATGATCTACTGACTCCTTCAAGAAACGTCTGTTTGATGATCTACTGACTCCTTCAAGAAATGTCTGTGTTTGATGATCTACTGACTCCTTCAAGAAACAGTGTTTGATGATCTACTGACTCCTTCAAGAAACATCTGTGTTTGATGATCTACTGACTCCTTCAAGAAACATCTGTGTTTGATGATCTACTGACTCCTTCAAGAAACATCTGTGTTTGATGATCTACTGACTCCTTCAAGAAACATCTGTGTTTGATGATCTACTGACTCCTTCAAGAAACATCTGTGTTTGATGATCTACTGACTCCTTCAAGAAACATCTGTGTTTGATGATCTACTGACTCCTTCAAGAAACGTCTGTGTTTGATGATCTACTGACTCCTTCAAGAAACATCTGTGTTTGATGATCTACTGACTCCTTCAAGAAACATCTGTGTTTGATGATCTACTGACTCCTTCAAGAAACGTCTGTGTTTGATGATCTACTGACTCCTTCAAGAAACGTCTGTGTTTGATGATCTACTGACTCCTTCAAGAAACGTCTGTTTGATGATCTACTGACTCCTTCAAGAAATGTCTGTGTTTGATGATCTACTGACTCCTTCAAGAAACAGTGTTTGATGATCTACTGACTCCTTCAAGAAACATCTGTGTTTGATGATCTACTGACTCCTTCAAGAAACATCTGTGTTTGATGATCTACTGACTCCTTCAAGAAACATCTGTGTTTGATGATCTACTGACTCCTTCAAGAAACATCTGTGTTTGATGATCTACTGACTCCTTCAAGAAACATCTGTGTTTGATGATCTACTGACTCCTTCAAGAAACATCTGTGTTTGATGATCTACTGACTCCTTCAAGAAACGTCTGTGTTTGATGATCTACTGACTCCTTCAAGAAACATCTGTGTTTGATGATCTACTGACTCCTTCAAGAAACATCTGTGTTTGATGATCTACTGACTCCTTCAAGAAACATCTGTGTTTGATGATCTACTGACTCCTTCAAGAAACGTCTGTGTTTGATGATCTACTGACTCCTTCAAGAAACGTCTGTGTTTGATGATCTACTGACTCCTTCAAGAAACATCTGTGTTTGATGATCTACTGACTCCTTCAAGAAACATCTGTGTTTGATGATCTACTGACTCCTTCAAGAAACATCTGTGTTTGATGATCTACTGACTCCTTCAAGAAACATCTGTGTTTGATGATCTACTGACTCCTTCAAGAAACATCTGTGTTTGATGATCTACTGACTCCTTCAAGAAACGTCTGTGTTTGATGATCTACTGACTCCTTCAAGCAACATCTGTGTTTGATGATCTACTGACTCCTTCAAGAAACGTCTGTGTTTGATGATCTACTGACTCCTTCAAGAAACATCTGTGTTTGATGATCTACTGACTCCTTCAAGAAACATCTGTGTTTGATGATCTACTGACTCCTTCAAGAAACATCTGTGTTTGATGATCTACTGACTCCTTCAAGAAACATCTGTGTTTGATGATCTACTGACTCCTTCAAGAAACATCTGTGTTTGATGATCTACTGACTCCTTCAAGAAACGTCTGTGTTTGATGATCTACTGACTCCTTCAAGCAACATCTGTGTTTGATGATCTACTGACTCCTTCAAGAAACGTCTGTGTTTGATGATCTACTGACTCCTTCAAGCAACATCTGTGTTTGATGATCTACTGACTCCTTCAAGAAACATCTGTGTTTGATGATCTACTGACTCCTTCAAGAAACATCTGTGTTTGATGATCTACTGACTCCTTCAAGAAACATCTGTGTTTGATGATCTACTGACTCCTTCAAGAAACATCTGTGTTTGATGATCTACTGACTCCTTCAAGAAACATCTGTGTTTGATGATCTACTGACTCCTTCAATAAACAGTGTTTGATGATCTACTGACTCCTTCAAGAAACATCTGTGTTTGATGATCTGACTCCTTCAAGAAACATCTGTGTTTGATGATCTACTGACTCCTTCAAGAAACATGTGTTTGATGATCTACTGACTCCTTCAAGAAACATCTGTGTTTGATGATCTGACTCGTTCAATAAACATCTGTGTTTGATGATCTACTGACTCCTTCAAGAAACATCTGTGTTTGATGATCTGACTCCTTCAAGAAACATCTGTGTTTGATGATCTACTGACTCCTTCAATAAACAGTGTTTGATGATCTACTGACTCCTTCAAGAAACATCTGTGTTTGATGATCTGACTCCTTCAATAAACAGTGTTTGATGATCTGACTCCTTCAAGAAACATCTGTGTTTGATGATCTACTGACTCCTTCAAGAAACATGTGTTTGATGATCTACTGACTCCTTCAAGAAACATCTGTGTTTGATGATCTACTGACTCCTTCAAGAAACATCTGTGTTTGATGATCTACTGACTCCTTCAAGAAACATCTGTGTTTGATGATCTACTGACTCCTTCAATAAACAGTGTTTGATGATCTACTGACTCCTTCAAGAAACATCTGTGTTTGATGATCTGACTCCTTCAAGAAACATCTGTGTTTGATGATCTACTGACTCCTTCAAGAAACATGTGTTTGATGATCTACTGACTCCTTCAAGAAACATCTGTGTTTGATGATCTGACTCGTTCAATAAACATCTGTGTTTGATGATCTACTGACTCCTTCAAGAAACATCTGTGTTTGATGATCTGACTCCTTCAAGAAACATCTGTGTTTGATGATCTACTGACTCCTTCAATAAACAGTGTTTGATGATCTACTGACTCCTTCAAGAAACTTTTATTTGTGCATGCATTTTAACTGTATATTATTTGAGCACTTGGTGACCCTGGTCTAGAAAGAGCTTTACAAATAACCTTTACTTACAAGGTAGTTTGGCATTAAATATAAATTATAAGTTTACTCCGATGTTTTGTTGATACAATTTTGACAAACGCATTACGCACGACATAAACATTAAAATCACAATTAAATACCTGAAGTTAACAGCAAGACTTAAAAATAAAAAAGTCTATATAATATAGAAACTTTATTTACAATATTACAGAAACATTAAAAAGCAGTGGGACATGGACGACAGGAGAAGGAAAAGACAGACAGCAGGGGGCGCTGTGGCGCTAAAAGTTGTAAGTGCCTGGATTCTCGTTGATCTGGAACTCGAAGCAGTCGGAAGTCGCCTCCGGGGCCAGTTCCTGCTGCTCGCCCTCCTGCAGGAAGAGAGAGAGTTTAGATGAAGGAGACGAGGAAGCGTCGCGGCGGCGGACGTACGTCTCCGGAGAAGTACTTCTCGATGAGGTTCAGCGCCGCCTTGTAGACCAGCTCGTTCTCGTGAGACTGGAGCGACTCGATCCGGTCCAGGCCGCCGCACTCCTCGATCATCAGGCTCAGCTTGTCCGACTCTCCGATCTTGTCGCCCGCCTGATGGAGAGCAAACGTCGGGTCAGACACCACGTCCTGGAACAGTCGCGCCACAAACTCACCAGGAAGATGTTGCTGATGGCATCGAGAATGACCAGGACGGTCTTGCTGTCTTTGGAGGACAGCAGGTTCAGAAGAGGCTCCAGGACGTTGGACTGGACCAGACAGACCACCTGCTCAACAGTGCCCCCGCTGGTGAAGTTCGTCACTGCCCAGACAGCCTCTTTCTGCGTCTTGTAGTCGCCCTGCAGGAGGAAGTCCAGACGGTTCAACAGGAGTCAGTCGAGACCACCAGACGAGTCGAAACTTACCCGAGCCAGAACGTGGACGAGGTGCGGGACCAGTCCAGCGTTAATGACCTCCTGGATCTGGGTCTCCCGCCCGGCGGTGATGTTGGACAGAGTCCAGGCCGCCTCCTTCTGGATGTTGGCCTTGTTGTGGCCCAGTAGGGCGGTAAACATGGGGAGGGCGCCGGAGTCCAGGACCGCCTGCGTCTGCTCGTCCGTGCCGGTCACGATGTTGCCGATGGCCCTCAGGGACGGGGTCTGGTCCAGGGCGGAAGGGAAGGGTTAACAACCTGTGGCGGTTCCGAAGACCCGAGTCTGACTCACGATGACGGAGAGCTCGCCGGAGCCCAGCAGGTTGACCAGACGGGGGATCAGGCCCGTCTTCACCACCACCTCGATGCGGTCGTTGGATCCGTCCGTCAGGTACGACACGGCCCAGCAGGCGTCGGCCAGAACCTCGCGGTCGTCGTGGTGGAGCAACTGGACCAGAGCGGGCAGGATCTGCTGGATGGCGGCCATCGGGGGCGACGGGTTCTTGTTGCGGCAGAGGTTGGAGACGGTCCAGGTGATGTTCCTCAGGTATCCAGGCTGCAGAGACCAGACTTCAGTGACAGGAACAATGAACTGGTACGACTCATGAGCGACTAGAAACTTGTTTTTAACCCATTTTCCTTCGTAGTCTTTTAATGTTTTACATTAAAATTGTGTTTAAAGTTCGATCATTACATTTTATAATTAAAATGTTAATATTCAAAATGTTTGTTCATTTGCGTTGCAATTAAACTTCCGGCCTCTAGATGGCAGCAGTCGTTACGTCCTCCACAACTAAAGGAAGAATGAAGACTGAGGACGAGAGGATACAGTGAGTCCAGCAGCTTTTAAAGCCGATGTTTGGACATATTTTGATTTGAAAACAAATGAAAGTAAGTAAGCAAGTAAGTAAGTAATATATATTTATATAGCGCTTTTCCAGACCAGGGTCACAAAGCGCTTCAACAATCAAAACAATATTCAAAACAGTACATACTTCAAAGATCAAGACAACACCGAGAACAACACAGGAGTTCGAGAAATTCAAGGAAAAGCCTGAACAAATAGAAACGTCTTAAGATGTTTCTTAAAGGAGTCAGTATACTTGTTACTACACCATCACAACACCAGAGTCAAGTACTGGACAATACTACACATATATACTCGTTACTACACTATCACAACACCAGAGTCAAGTACTCCACAATACTACACCATCTATTGTATCGTGATACTTAACACTCTTGATGATACACAGGATGTCCGAGGTCAGAGGTCAAGGTACTCACGCTGATCATGCCGAGGTCGGGGACAGCCAGCAGGTTGAGCAGAGGGGTCACGGCGCCGTGCTTGATGACCAGATCTCTGAGCGCCGACCCGTCACCTGCAGGTCAAGGTAGAAAATATTTTCAAAAGTTTCAAACGACAGTCGAACCCGCGTGAGGCCCTCGGACGGGTCAGTACCGGCGATGTTGCCGAGGGCCCAGACGGCCTGCTCGCTGATGTGCTGGTGCGGCGACGACACCAGGCCGATGAAGGCGGGCACGCCGCCGCCCTCCACCACCGCCGCCGTCTGGTCGCAGGTGCCGGACGCGATGTTGGTCAGCGCCCAGGACGCCTCGAACTGCATGGGCGGACACTCCGACTGCTCCAGGAAGGCCACGAACTTGGGGATGAGGCCGGCGCCGATGATCTGGTCGATGGGAGGATGTCTCTCGCGGGACAGCAGCTTCCTGTGGGCGACACGAGGGGGTCAGGGAGGGGGTTTCGCAACGGGATCGGACGCCATCAGGATCGGGCGCCGTCTTACCGTGCGGCTTGCGTCGCCTGCAGCTGAGTGTCCGCGTTGCTGCTGTTCACGCCCGCCAGGATCTCCTCCACTGACCACTGCCGGCTCGCCTGAGGGATCACAGCGTGAGATCCGAGTCGTGACGTCACGTTTTAAAGTGAGGGACTCACCTGGGAGTTCTGGCTCTTCTCCTGCAGGGGGGAGGTCGCCTCGTCCGGGAACGCCGCGACGTTCCTCCTCTTGTACATCTGGTCATCCTTCTTGGCCTTACGCAGCTCCACGTTCACCTCCACCCGGCGGCGGCGCAGCTCCTGTGACGTCACGCATGTCAAAAAAAAAAACCAAGCATGCGCTTTAAAGACTTTTTTAAAGTCGTCAAACTCACGCCGGCGTCTTTTCCCTTGTTCTTGAACTGCGTCAGACGAGCTCCGTTCTCGGTCATGATGGCGGAAGTGAAGAGAAAAATAACGGTTTAAATCCTGGAAGACAAAAGTTTTTAGCTCGTTAGCTTAGCTTGTGAACACACGACTGTCACAGTCACAACGGCAGCACAAACACGGCAGACACAGAAACACAGAAGAGTCTTTTAAGAAGATTTAAGTTTGGTTTTTGAGCAGATCCGCGGGACACACGCGCCTCACCTCCTTGTCAGTGTCCGAGCTCGTATGTGGCGAAAGTTCCGCAAAGTACCTTTAAATTCCCGCAGCCGAGTTCGCTGATTGGTCCGTTTGAGCGAGAGCATCCGAGCGCCGCCGCCGATTGGCTGCTTCAAAAGTAATCACAGCTCGGACAGACGTGACGTCAGCTATCGCGAGAAGTGCGATCCCGCTTCAAAAAAAAAAAAAAAAAGGACACGAGGGAGGAGACGTTGAGCCTCGTGCGGATGAAGTTGAACTAAAGTTCGTGCTTTATTTACGTTCAATCTTTAAATTCTACTGACGTATCCATAAAAATGTAATGAAGAATCAAAAATCAGAAAAAAAATGTTTCAATCGAAAAAGTAACAAGAAATAAAGCCAAGTTCATGTACTAGTGGATCACGTGACCACATATTATAAGACTAAAAATTAAAGTCTTAAGAGAATAATAATAATTAAAGAAGTTAAGGTTAATCATTGAAAACGTTGAAAACAAGTCTAGAAAAATATTTGAAAAAGACGCAAAGACTTTTCAGTTCAAGTCCCAGCAGACCATGTGACCACGAATAAATGTTGGAGAAATTGTGAGTTTCTGAAGTTTGAAGTCTGAAAAGGAATAACAATGTAACAAAATGTCTCTAAAAATGGGAGAAAAAAAGACTAACATTTTACAGAAATTTGAAAAGTCCAGAAAAAAAACATTCGAATAGATGATGAATTTTCCCCGTATTTATTACTAAACGAGACAAAAATGCATCCAAAATAAAATTCACGTCGAAGCGGATCATGTGATCGCAAACAACAAGATTTCGAGGAATTTGACTGAAAGATTTTTTTTCATTCACTAAAGTTGAAAAAAATGACTTTGTGAACTCAAGGAAATGTTAGCAGAATGAGAAGTTGTAAAACCCTGGAAGAAAAACACATTTTTATAAACTAATGTTGTGACTCGGCTTTCCTGGTGTGTACTGCAGTTCATACAAAACTCTGCAGCCAGAATTCCAAGCCGCTCTAGTAGAAGAACTCACATTTCTCCTTAAAACTCTTCACTGGCTTCCAATTTCTTTCAGGATCAACTTTAAAATTCTGGTTCTTACTTTCAGATCTATTCATGGTCAGACCTTCCATCAGTGATCTGATCCAGACTTACACCCCAGCTCGGGCTCTGAGGTCTGCGGATCAGAATCTACTGATGGTTCCTGAACTTCCGGACCAGAGGAGAGAAATCCTTCCAGACTGTTGCTCCTAAGCTTTGGAACCATCTCTGTGTTTGATGATCTACTGACTCCTTCAAGAAACATCTGTGTTTGATGATCTACTGACTCCTTCAAGAAACATCTGTGTTTGATGATCTACTGACTCCTTCAAGAAACATCTGTGTTTGATGATCTACTGACTCCTTCAAGAAACATCTGTGTTTGATGATCTACTGACTCCTTCAAGAAACATCTATGTTTGATGATCTACTGACTCCTTCAAGAAACATCTGTGTTTGATGATCTACTGACTCCTTCAAGAAACATCTGTGTTTGATGATCTACTGACTCCTTCAAGAAACATCTGTGTTTGATGATCTACTGACTCCTTCAAGAAACATCTGTGTTTGATGATCTACTGACTCCTTCAAGAACCATCTGTGTTTGATGATCTACTGACTCCTTCAAGAAACATCTTTGTTTGATGATCTACTGACTCCTTCAAGAACCATCTGTGTTTGATGATCTACTGACTCCTTCAAGAAACATCTTTGTTTGATGATCTACTGACTCCTTAAAGAAACATCTGTGTTTGATGATCTACTGACTCCTTCAAGAAACATCTGTGTTTGATGATCTACTGACTCCTTCAAGAAACATCTGTGTTTGATGATCTACTGACTCCTTCAAGAAACATCTGTGTTTGATGATCTACTGACTCCTTCAAGAAGCATCTGTGTTTGATGATCTACTGACTCCTTCAAGAAACATCTGTGTTTGATGATCTACTGACTCCTTCAAGAAACATCTCAAGACACTTTTATTTGAGCTTTTCCTTGATTCTCTGAGACTCGTGTGTTCTCAGTTTTATCTTGACCTTTAAAGTATATATTTTATTGAGTATTGTTTGGATTGTTTAAGCGCTTTGTGACCCTGGTCTAGAAAAGCCTTAAAAATAATACTTACTTGGACATCAGACTCGCTCAGATAAGAGTAACAACAACAAACAGTCGTTACGAGTTTCAACTCGTGAAGAAAAGTCAGTCTTTCATATTTTATTAAGTTCCATAAACATCAATAACTCTTCAGTTGTGATACAAAAAAATGAAAGTAACCAAGTCGACAGTTCTTTGTACAAACACACTGGAACCTTTCAGTCGCCGCCGTAGCTTATTACTGCACTCGGGTGGGAGGAGGCCCCGGGTCCGGGCCGCCCCCCCCTGCGGACTGTACAACAGCGGGAAAAACCCCCAAGAAAGTCTTTTGTCGGATTTCGCACACGGAGACGACGAGAAAAAAGGCAGATGGAAGTTTGGAGTCTTTTCTTGGAGGTAAACAGTTCTGACCCGCCGGGAGGTCCGGTCCCCGACAAGAAGGTCCCTACGAGAGTCGGACCGGTTGGCTACGAGTCTAAGACGCCGGAGACTTGTTGTTGTGTGACCTGGACGGGAGAGAGGGACAGTTGAGAACCCGGAGTCTGTCCCGCAGCACTCGGCAGCCATGTTGGATCGAGTCCCAGAGTTTGACCTTTGACCTTATCCGTCAACGCTCCCCCTCCAGAAGAGTTTGTGCTCACAAACAAACATGTTTTTTTTTTTAACTGTAAGGAAATGACAACTTTACTGTAATCTAGACGATTTAACACACATTTCAAATAGTCACTTGATTAACTGATAATCTTTCATATTTAATTCATATTAAATAATCATTGTCTTGCATTGCATTCACTTAAACTAAACTCAAACTACTCAGGTTCACATCCACAGGTCAGGTCACACACACAGAAAGATTAAACAATCCAAGATTCCCAACAAGTCTGTGGACACCTGTGTGAGAACTAACACTGAAAGACACAACAGGCCATCTTAGAATCAAGTGTTTACACTTACTGACCAATCCTACATGTACAATTGACTAGAGGCGTTAACCTGAATATTCTACATTAAAGATCCACCATTTATTTATTTTTTTATTTTTTTATTACAAACAAATAGTAGAACAAAATAGTACATGCAAGTATAAAGTACAGATTGAAAAGAAAGATGAAATACAAAGTAATAGTAATGAAAAACAAATTACATAAAATTTACAAAATACATATATTTTTCAAGAGTTAGAAAAAGAAAATAAATGCATCTAAACAGACAGAATGGAAAATAAAATGACATATCTCCTTAAATGAAATCACTTCTAGTTGGTTTGACATATTCTGTCCATTTGGTCCACATCCTGTAGAACTTGTCCATTTCTGTTTGGAGGTCAAAGGATAACTTCTCCATCTTATAGATGTCGTAAATGATGTCTATCCAGTTCTGTCGTGGTTCAACTTGGAACCACTTCCTCGTGATACATTTTTTACTCGCTGCCAACAATATGAAAAGCAATTTCTTGTCTCCATTGTTCCAGTTTTCGGTTGGTAGGTCACCAGGTACATGTTTTCACCTTTACAGGGAAGATTCACACCAAAAATGTTGTTAATATGGCTGTGGATCTCTGTCCAAAAAGTTTAAATTCCACTGCAGCTGCAAAAGACATGCCAGTGATTTGCTCCATTATACCCGCAAAGTCTCCAACATGCTTCATCCGTGTTTTTTTTGAACGGGTGTGATTAAAAAATCGAATAATATTCTTCCAACAGAACTCCCGCCATGTATTTGATCTTGTTGAAAACCATTGCAGATGACAATTTTTTTCCCAGCTCTCATTTGTGATTGATACATATCTCCATCCTTTTCCCATCGCTGCCTTATATACCCTGTGTTCTCTTGTTTAGATTGTAGAATTCCTTTGTACAATTTAGATACTATTTTATTACTATTATTTGCCTCCAATAATGAAATAAAAATCTCTAGTAATCCTTTTTCACATGCATCAATTGGCTTTTTCAAATTTTGATTAAAATAATTTCTGACTTGTAAGTATCTGTAAAAATCCTTTTTTTTCTAAACCGTGTTTTTTCTGAAGGTTTTCAAAACTCTGAAAATTCCCTTTGTGAATAAATGATTGATAGTCAGTTATACCTTTTAAGATCCAAGTCTTAAATCTGCCGTCCCTTTTATTGGGCACAAAATCAAGTCAAAAGCACCTCAAGATCCTCAGGGAACCTCTAGGTGGCATGATTTAACCAATTCCTGCCAAGAGTTTAGAAAAATGCTTGTAAAAGTATCATCTTCAACCTTCACTTCATCCTGCAGCTTCTTGTCTGCCATGAGAGCAATCAATGGAACAGCATTTACACTAGAACCTTCCAAGTTCTTCCAGCCTGCAGAGTAAGATCTTGAACAGAGACAGATTAAGGGCCTCAACTGTGCTGCATGGTAATAATGTTGAAGGCATGACAGGCCCAGACCTCCCTTCTCTTAACTTAATTGCAGTGTTTTATATCTGACCCTGGATTTTTTCCCTTCCCACACAAATCTTGAAATTAATCTGTCCCGTTCTATAAATTGTTTTGGTGGAATTTTGACCGGGAGACATTGAAAAAGATATAATATTCGTGGCAGAATATTCATCCTGATGGAGTCTTTCCTTGAGTGAAGATTTAAATACGGTATAGTTGCCCATCTTTGTAAATCCAACTTAATTCTTTCACTCAAAGGTCCATAGTTGATGTCATACAGTCTCAGCACGTCTCTAGATAGGGACGAACCCTAACAATTTGATGAGTTTTGCATCCCATTTCCAGTTATACATAGTCCTGATGTTTGATGGTGGGTCATAGTTCAGTCTTAGAACTTGGGTTTTATCAATGTTCATTTTGTAGCTGATAACATCTCCATCACTTTGGGGAGTGTCTGAGTAGGTTGTGTTATGGTCAACAGTAAATCATCAGCAAACAGTAACAAGTCTTACGCCTTTTCTGCGTCCAGACTCAGTAACAACGTTTCCAAGTTTTGATTCCCAGCTTGTCTTATAATGTGTAATGCTCTCCTGATGCTATCTTGAGTTTGTCTATTTCCAACAAAGCCTGTCTGATCCTCATGAATTAATTTAGGTAAGATTGGTTCAATTCTTCTTGTAAGTATGGAGGTGAACAGTTTATAATCAATGTTCAAAACGCTCACTGGACGATAATTCCCACATTCCATAGTATCTTTCCCTTCTTTGGGAATGACAGATATGATCGCTTCGCTCCATGAGGTACAACTTTATGTTCTAAAACCCAGTTAAATGTTCTCAGTGTAGTAATTAGTTGATCTTGCATTATTTTGTACCACTCGGAGGTAAATCCATCTGTCGGGGGATTTCCCTCCTTTTAATCTTTTAATTGCTGATCGAAGTTCATCTTCTGTGATTTTTGATGTTAATTTTTCGTTTTGTTCATTGTTAACCTTTGGAAGCTCAATTTGGGATAAGAATTTGTCAATCTGGTGGACATTAGCTGTTTGAGGTTGAGAATAGAGCTTTTCATAAAATTTGAAGAAATGTTCTGAATGTTTTGTTGGTTAGTTTCCACTTTTGTGTATAGACCGGTCAGCTTGCTGTTTTCTCAACTTGTAGGACAGGAGCCTCATAGATTTTCCACCAGCCTCGTAGTATTTTTGCTTGGTGAAAAGTAGTTTTTTTTGTATCTCATGTGTATTTATTTCATCTATTTCTTTTCTTAGTTTTTGGACTTTCAATTTAGTGTCATCATCTAAGGACTGGGAGTGTTTCATTTGAGTTGTCCTCAGTTTGTCTTCTAGTTCCATAAGTTCTTGTTGTCTAAGTTTCTTCTCATATGAAGAGATAGAAATTATTTTACCCCTCAACACAGCCTTAAGAGCATCCCATAATATAGGTGGTGATACTTCCTTGTTATCATTTAATTCTAAATAGTCTTCAATTTCAGCTTTCAGTTTATCTTTAATAGCGTGGCTATTTAGAATGTTTGAATTTAGTCTCCAGACTGTAGATCTACGCTTTTTCCCAGACCAACCGTCATGTAGACCGGACCGTGGTCAGAAACACTACTGGGGCCTATTTCACACTTATTTACCCTTTGATCCGTTTTAAACATGAAGAAATAGTCAATGCGAGAGTAAACATTATGAGCTGCTGAGTAATGTGTATATTCTCGGTTTTTTGAGTTCAACTCTCTCCAAGTATCAATAATTCCCACTTCTTCCATAATATTGTTGAACATTTTGTTGATGTTTCTTGTGTCTGACTTGCCATTAGATGAGTCCATTTTGGGGTTAAGTCGAATATTGAAGTCGCCCACAAATCAACATCCCTTGGTTTTTTGTTGTCATTATTTCAAGTAAACGTTTATAGAACCAGTCGCTCCAGGTGGAACATACACGTTAAAGAAACTCACTAATTCCTCTTCAACTTTACCTGTAATTCTTATAAATCTACCTTCATTATCTTTATACTCTGAAATGTGCTGGTAATTTACTGTTATCTATGAGGATCACACTTCCCTCCTTCTTCCTGAACTATGAGAAGCAAAATAGACGTGTTTAAATCCTGATTTATTCAGTTTACCATGTTCTGTGTCATCAAGATGTGTTTCTTGTAAGAAAGCAACGTGAATTTTATCTTAAGTTTTGACAATATCTTAACTGGGTTGAATACGCCGTTGATGTTAAACGACACAATATTTATTGATCTTTTATCCATTACTGGTGTCCTTTTCCAACAATTTCACAAAACTGGTTCAAAGCTCCCTCCCCCCCTCAAAAAACGAATAAACAAAGCCAGAAAAAACAAACAAACTCAATAATACATTCAACTTAATAAACCATTTGAGTGACTCCCAAAGGAGGGGTCTCAGGAACTGACCCTGTTCAGCCATATTAGGTGGCTTGAAGGGAAACCCCCCCCATCCCAATCCGCAGGGGGCCCTTAGGTGTGAGGCACCATGACTTAAAGCAAGAGTCTCAAACGAACCTTTTCAATTCTCCTGCGTTTTCCTTCCGCTGATGTTAATTATGAATGAATAATAATAATATTCGTGTCACAAACCGCTGATGGAGAGTCAGTTGATGGGCGGAGCAGGTGAGGATCTTCTGAAAGTTTCTCCTTGTAGCTCTGATCCTGACGTGGAAGTGTCTCAGTGACTCTGGTCTGACCAGTGTGACGTCGAATCGTTTTCTCATATCCTCCGTTGCTTCCTCCACTGTAGGTTCTGGTTCCGTCTTTGTATTTCACTCGTAGTCTGGCCGGGAAGAGAGTCTGAAATTGAACTTGGTTTTCCTTCAGAACTTTGCGCACTTCTGCAGACTCGCGCCGCTGTTTGATGATGGCTGGAGGATAATCATGATCCATGTTGATTTGGTTAGATTTCCAGGAGAATCCTCTGCTCTGCCACACCTTGCGAAGAATCGACTCTTTCGTAGTGAAACTCAGAAACTTGACGACGATGGAGGTCTTGCTGTCGGGCGGCTGAGGTCCAGCGTCGCTCTCTCCATCCTCAGCTCCGCTCTCTGTCGTCCCAAGTCCGTCAGAAGCAAGTTCTCCAGAAAAGTTATCATGGAGGATGACTCCTCAGCCTCCTCCGGAACGCCATAGATCCGTATATTTTCTCTTCTAGATGGACTTTCCAAGTCCACCATCTTCTCCTCGACTCTCGCGTGTAGCTTTAGCATCTCTGTAGCAACTTCCTCGATGTTCTGAAGCCTTTCTTCTGCGTCACCATCCGTCCCTCTGCCTCTTCCATCCTTGTCTTGAGCTTCGACATCTTCTTTTAATGATTGAAATTGAGTTTTACTCTCCTGTCGGAACCTCTCAGTTCTTGCAGGATGAGATCCATGTCGGCCATGTTGGTTCGTTAGCTTCGTTGTCTGCGCCGCTACAGGTGTTTTCGCTGTCCTTCGAGACACTCGTCTTTCGGGTCCAAATCACGGAAGAAGGAACAGGTAGACTCATGACAGTACCCCCCTCTCAATGGACCGCCTCCGGCGGACCAAGGCCAGCCGGGCCGCCCAAAGAGAGGAGGACACGGGGGGACAAGACACAACGGATAAGAACAAGACTCCGAAACATGCGACAAACAAAAAACAAGGCAACAAAACCGACAAGAAAATAAGACAAGACTGATAAGGCAAAAAAACAAAAAACTAAACCGAGCAAAAGGCAAGGGGCACACAAAACAACAAACAAGAGAGGGAGAGTCAGAACTAGTTCTTTCTGTCCCTAGCTTTGATCCTGGATTTAAATTGTTCTAACAGTTTAGGGTCAAGGATGTCACGACCTTGAACCCACGACCTCTCTTCCGGTCCATAACCCTCCCAGTCCACGAGGTATTGAAAACCTCGGCCCACGCATCTGGAGTCAATTATCTTTTTAACGGTGTACACAGTCTCACCCTCAATAACACGGGGAGGAGGGGGAGGCCTGGAAGCCGGAACCAGAGGGGAGGTCTTGGCCGGTTTTAACTTTGACACATGAAACGTAGGGTGGATGCGCATGGTCTTAGGTAGACGTAAGCGTACAGAGACAGGGTTAACAATCTTTACAATCGTAAAAGGACCAATGTAGCGGGGCGACAGTTTGCAACACGGGTGATTCAGATTAATGTCCTTTGTGCACAACCACACACGGTCTCTCTCTTTGTAGGGAGGGTCTCAGAGCGCCGGCGGTCGGCTGCAGTCTTATACGCGGAGATAGAGTTCTGGAGATTCAGGCGTGCTTTGGCCCAGGTGTCCCGACAATGCTGAACCAGCGCCGCTGCCGATGGCACCTGGACTTCCCCTTCCAGGTCCGGGAAGAGTGGGGCGCACTTGAACGGACTAAGTCCGGTTGAGGCGCAGGTCAGTGATTTGTGGGCGTACTCCACCCAGGGCAGGTCCTTGGCCCAGGCGGAGGGGGAACGGGAAACCAGGCAGCACAGGGAGGTCTCTAGGTCCTGGTTTACCCGTTTGGTCTGTCCATTGCTCTGGGGGTGGTACCCCGAGGACAGGCTGGGGCGAGCACCGATGAGGCGACAGAGCTCTGCCCAGAACCGGGAAGAGAACTGGGGGCCCCGATCCGAGACAATGTCCCTTGGTAGGCCGTGCAGGCGGAAAACGTGGTTCAGAACCGCTTCAGCGGTCTCTCTGGCGTCGGGAAGCTTGGGTAGGGGAAAAGGGTAAGAGAGAGGGTACGAATACTTAGCGGGAGGATACGGGTGCTAGACAATGATGACGACAAGACAAGGACGTGACAGAGAGTGGAGGCTTAAGAACACAGGGGAGCAATCAGCAGCAGCTGGGGGCGGGACTAACAAGACACGGCTGGACCAATCACTACTCAGACAGGAGGAAGTAAGACTAGCACAGACACAGAAGGGAGCGGATTTCACAATAAAACCGGAAACACAAGGAGGAACATGTAGACTCATGACAATATTATAATGGTTAATTAAATAATAAAACAATAATGAATACCATATTATAATAGATAAATAAAATAATAAAACAATAATGAATACCATATTATAATAGATAAATAAAATAATAATACAATAATGAATACCATATTATAATAGATAAATAAAATAATAAAACAATAATGAATACCATATTATAATAGATAAATAAAATAATAATACAATAATGAATACCATATTATAATAGATAAATAAAATAATAAAACAATAATGAATACCATATTATAATAGATAAATAAAATAATAAAACAATAATGAATACCATATTATAATAGATAAATAAAATAATAAAACAATAATGAATACCATATTATAAAAGATAAATAAAATAATAAAACAATAATGAATACCATATTATAATAGATAAATAAAATAATAAAACAATAATGAATACCATATTATAATAGATAAATAAAATAATAATACAATAATGAATACTGTTAAGCTGAAACTCAGTGTGTGAAAGAACCACATTTCCCAGAGTGCACCAGCAGCAGCTGCTTCAGTCATTGTCACTAATGAGCAGCACCTGTGAACTGTGAGGTAATGGAGGGTCTCAGTCAGTCAGTCAGTCAGAGAGAGAAGACGCTCCAAGTTCACAACAATGGCTTCAGTCCAAAGACGCCAATGGTCGGTGAAATGTTTTCTTTACTTTGATTGTGTATTGATTGAATGCTTCTGAGATGTTCAAATGGATGTTTAACCGCGTTTAATATTAGTTAAGGAACACATTGCAGCATTATATGGATTTGTGATCAATGGGTTTTGATAAAATAATATTTCATTTGAGTTCGGAAAATTCAAGAAATTAGATTTAGTGCTTGTTGATTCATTTAAAATATTAGATTAAGATGTTTAAATTAATTTAAAATATTCAAATGTTTGAATGAATTTAAAATGTTAAATTGTTTGAATTCAAAATGTTTCAATGTTCAAGTTAATTTAAAATGAATTTAGAATGTTTAATCTAAATTGATAATTAAAATGGTTTATCTGTCTTTATAGGTTTACAAACTAATCACTGACAATCCAAAATAAAATAAAAGTGATTGAGTGAAACATTTGAGTTTTCATTGTGTCCTTTGGAACGATACTCACAAGTGCTTTTATTTAGATGTAATTATATAATGTCTTCTGTCACTTTTTGGTTTGTTGTCACTGCTTTTGTTTTGTTGTTCAGTCCCACTAAGAGGGACTAAGAGAGAAATGACATGAAGTTGCAGGAAACAGACACAAGGTGGCAGCACTTGTGTATTCCTGGCAACACGTCACGCAAGTGAAACTCATGATCCAAGAGTTGATGAAAACTTGTGGTCTGGTGTCGTTCATTGCATTTCTAGGTTGGTTAAGAACTCCTTCTTTTGTGTGTGTGTGTGTGTGTGTGTGTGTGTGTGTGTGTGTGTGTGTGTGTGTGTGTGTGTGTGTGTGTGTGTGTGTGTGTGTGTGTGTGTGTGTGTGTGTGTGTGTGTGTGTGTGTGTGTGTGTGTGTGTGTGTGTGTGTGTGTGTGTGTGTGTGTGTGTGTGTGTGTGTGTGTGTCAGAAATGATGGTTGTCGATCAAAGGAGGTGATTCCACAAAAGGTTCAATAAATAAATAGATTCACAAAATCATGGTGTTTGATTTAACCCTGTCTGACCTCACATCTACCTGTCTGACCTCACATCTACCTGTCTGACCTCACATCTACCCGTCTGACCTCACATCTACCCGTCTGACCTCACATCTACCCGTCTGACCTCACATCTACCCGTCTGACCTCACATCTACCCGTCTGACCTCACATCTACCCGTCTGACCTCACATGTACCCGTCTGACCTCACATCTACCTGTCTGACCTCACATCTACCCGTCTGACCTCACATCTACCCGTCTGACCTCACATCTACCCGTTTGACCTCACATCTACCCGTCTGACCTCACATGTACCCGTCTGACCTCACATCTACCCGTCTGACCTCACATCTACCCGTCTGACCTCACATCTACCCGTCTGACCTCACATGTACCCGTCTGACCTCACATCTACCTGTTTGACCTCACATCTACCTGTCTGACCTCACATGTACCCGTCTGACCTCACATGTACCCGTCTGACCTCACATCTACCCGTCTGACCTCACATCTACCCGTCTGACCTCACATCTACCCGTCTGACCTCACATCTACCCGTTTGACCTCACATGTACCCGTCTGACCTCACATGTACCCGTCTGACCTCACATCTACCCGTCTGACCTCACATCTACCCGTCTGACCTCACATCTACCTGTTTGACCTCACATCTAACCGTCTGACCTCACATCTACCCGTCTGACCTCACATCTACCCGTCTGACCTCACATGTACCCGTCTGACCTCACATCTACCTGTTTGACCTCACATGTACCCGTCTGACCTCACATCTACCGGTTTGACCTCACATCTACCCGTCTGACCTCACATCTACCTGTCTGACCTCACATCTACCCGTCTGACCTCACATCTACCGGTTTGACCTCACATCTACCCGTCTGACCTCACATCTACCTGTCTGACCTCACATGTACCCGTCTGACCTCACATGTACCTGTTTGACCTCACATCTACCCGTCTGACCTCACATCTACCCGTCTGACCTCACATGTACCCGTTTGACCTCACATCTACCCGTCTGACCTCACATCTACCAGTTTGACCTCACATGTACCCGTCTGACCTCACATGTACCTGTTTGACCTCACATGTACCCGTCTGACCTCACATCTACCCGTCTGACCTCACATGTACCCGTTTGACCTCACATCTACCCGTTTGACCTCACATCTACCCGTTTGACCTCACATCTACCCGTCTGACCTCACATCTACCCGTCTGACCTCACATGTACCCGTTTGACCTCACATCTACCCGTCTGACCTAACATCTACCCGTCTGACCTCACATCTACCCGTTTGACCTCACATCTACCCGTCTGACCTCACATCTACCCGTCTGACCTCACATCTACCTGTCTGACCTCACATCTACCCGTCTGACCTCACATCTACCCGTCTGACCTCACATCTACCTGTCTGACCTCACATCTACCTGTCTGACCTCACATCTACCTGTCTGACCTAACATCTACCTGTCTGACCTCACATCTACCTGTCTGACCTCACATGTACTCGTCTGACCTCACATCTACCTGTCTGACCTCACATCTACCTGTCTGACCTCACATCTACCTGTCTGACCTCACATGTACCCATGTGACCTCACATCTACCTGTCTGACCTCACATCTACCCGTCTGACCTCACATCTACCCGTCTGACCTCACATCTACCCGTCTGACCTCACATCTACCTGTCTGACCTCACATCTACCTGTCTGACCTCACATCTACCTGTCTGACCTCATATCTACCTGTCTGACCTCACATGTACCCATGTGACCTCACATCTACCTGTCTGACCTCACATCTACCCGTCTGACCTCACATCTACCTGTCTGACCTCACATCTACCTGTCTGACCTCACATCTACCTGTCTGACCTCACATCTACCCGTCTGACCTCACATCTACCTGTCTGACCTCACATCTACCTGTCTGACCTCACATCTACCTGTCTGACCTCACATCTACCTGTCTGACCTCACATGTACCCATGTGACCTCACATCTACCTGTCTGACCTCACATCTACCCGTCTGACCTCACATCTACCCGTCTGACCTCACATCTACCCGTCTGACCTCACATCTACCCGTCTGACCTCACATCTACCTGTCTGACCTCACATCTACCTGTCTGACCTCATATCTACCTGTCTGACCTCACATCTACCTGTCTGACCTCACATCTACCTGTCTGACCTCACATCTACCCGTCTGACCTCACATCTACCCGTCTGACCTTCTTTCTAACCTTTTATTGTGAAGTGACCTTGAGTCTCTTGAAAGTTTTAAACCAAATGTTTTATTATATCATGATGAACATCATAAGTGACTCGTGCTCCACTGAACTTTAAGTCTTCAGTCGACTCAACAAGTGATGAAAGAGTTTCTTCAACAACATTCAGATCAACACGTTTGTTTCAGGAGCAGATTTCTTCCATCATCACTGTCAGCACTTTAATGATGATTGACAGCAGCAACACAAGTGTGTTGGAGGAACACACTCACACACTCAGGTCACACACACACACTGAGGAACCAGAACCAGGAACCTCTGTGAGTCCAAATCCCAGGTACAAAGGTTCAGTGGAGGTGAAGAAGGTGTGGAGGGGTTTCTGTCCATCAGAGGAGACACTGTAGAAGCTTAAATATCCAGGTTCACTAAAGTTCATCAACATTCCTACTCTGTGAGAAACTTCTTGACTCTTGATGACATATTCGTTCTTATCGTGACAGAATTTATATCCATCATCATCAGAGCAGCTCAGACTCCAGGAATAACGGTTCTGTCCAAACTCAGACTCGTCTTCTTTCCCTCCGTCTCTTCTGAGAGTCAGTGCGATAGAAGCTCCTCCTCTCCACTCCAGCTCCCAGTAACATGGTCCAGTCACAGCTTCTCTGCTCATCACCTGAAGACACCGGTGGAATCTGTCGGGATGGTCCAGATAATCCTGATCCTGCCTCACAAGTTCCACCGTCCTGTTGTTGTTGGACAGTAGGAGGCGCCGGTGTGCTGTGTCCGGGTCCAGTGAGAGTGAACGGAAGTCTGAGAGAAGAAGACACGAGAGGTGATGATGGTGGAAGAACTTTCTCTTCAACACAATCATGGACTCAGTGTCCCAGCAAGCCAGGGAGGGCTGCTCTGTTTGTTGACATCTAGTGGAGATCATCTTCAAAGTGAAGTCAACAGTCTTCTGAGACTGGGACCACCTCCAGAGAAGAACCAGGAGGAACATCCCAGAATCATCTTGTCACATTTGATTGACACCAGTGTGTCCATATCAAGTCAGCAGCTAAACTAGCATGTAGCTAACATGATGTTTCTTCATGTTCTTGAAACATCTCTGCGTTCATCTCCACCATCATCCTGGACTTGATGAAGCTCCATCAGCAGATTCAAGTGTAACAACATCTCAACATCACAACTGCTCCACTAGAAGCTGACAGTCAAGGAGTTCTCATCCATCAATCAAATCAAACTTACACTTCTTCCATCCAGATGTTAACCTCTGTGGTCCACAGTGATCCAGCCTGGAGGAGGAAACATTGAGAAGATCAGATTCATTTGACTTCAGATGCTGCTAAGTGGACGTTCTTTCATGACTGTGTTGACCACAACAAAGATGGATCTAGAAACGCTCGCTCAGTCTCCACTGTGTCCTTGTTCTTCCACTGGTGTCCAGCAGGAGAACATGGAGAAGCTCTGAGAGTTGGATTCATGTGCTCAGTTCAGATGAAGAGTCTGAGCAGCGTCACACACTCACATCTCTCTGCTTCTGATCACATGTTCAGTCTGAAGATCTTTGGAGCTCAGTCAGTGAGTTCTGCTGCTCCGTCCATACCTGAGAGTCTCCAGCCTCCAGTCTGGACTCTCCAGTCCAGCAGACAGCAGCTCCAGTCCTGGTCCTCCTGGATGATTGAAGCTCAGGTCCAGCTCTCTCAGATGGGACGGGTTAGATGTCAGAGCTGAGGCCAGAGAAGAACAACCTCCATCTGAGATCTGACACTCTGACAGACTGTAATGAAGGAGAAACAGTTTCATTAAATCAGAAGAACTGAAGACATGATGTTCTGACCTGAGAGTCTCCAGGTGACAGTGTGGACTCTTCAGTCCAGCAGACAGCAGCTCCACTCCTGGATCCTTCAGGTCAAGGTTGTTACTCAGGTCCAGTAGAGTCAGACTAGAGGACGGAGAGCTGAGGACTGAGGACAGAAGTGAACAACTTCTCTCTGACAGTCGACAGTTGATCAGCCTGTGAAAGAGACGAGTGTCGTCAACAAGAGGATTGATTTGTGTTTATATGAGAAACAAACACAAGAGAAGAAAACATGAGAAAAATGTTAGATTGGAAATTATTCTACACTATACGTATACGCCATAAGTTAAATTAATGCTAAAAAGATTATCAAAATATAGAGTATAAAATACGAGCCTCATCTAAGAGCTTAAACGTTTAAATACACATTCACAACCAACATTTCACTTTCATACTGATATACACTGTGTCAAGGGTAGCTTGAAACAAACTAGAGATTATTCAGCGATTTAATGAAGGACTGTCTGTCTGCTCAGTTCACACCTGTGGACGTGAAACAAAAGGGCAACACGGAACACACCCAAAAGAGGGGGGCTGGAAGACAAAGGAACTTGAACACACAACAGGCAAGGAAGGAAGTTACTCTCCAGGTGACTCGAAACAGGAGTTAACATAAAAGAACCACTGCCCCGGAACAGACGCCCCCTGGACAGGAAACTTTCCCTTAAATGTAGAGACGACCCATAACCCAAGACCGTCTTTCCCGGAGCTATCGACCTGTACAGCTGCCGGCAAAGATCGAGTCCTTTCGATCGTAAAGTTGTATCTTTGTTTGACTTGTAGCGGCGAATAAACGACCCGTACTCTGCATTTTGACCTTTTCTCTCCATAAAGCAGTATTAAGTATTAAGACCCGGACGTGACGTCGTGTTGGAGCGACAGAAACGGACTAGTTTTAATCGTTTTAAAAACTAAAGTGTTTGTGTTTAATGTCAGTGTTAGTGTTAGTGTTGTGTAACTCCACTCACACTGGTGTTGTGTAACTCCACTCACACTGGTGTTGTGTAACTCCACTCACACTGGTGTTGTGTAACTCCACTCACACTTGTGTTGTGTAACTCCACTCACACTGGTGTTGTGTAACTCGACTTTGACTCGTTGTGTGACTCATGTTATTTGACTTGTGTTGTGTGAGTCGCGTTGTGTGACTCTTGTTGTGTTATGTGACTAGTGTTGTGTGACTCGTGTTGTGTGACTCGTGTTGTGGGACTTATGTTGTGTGACTTGTGTTGTGTGAGTACTGTTGTGTGACTCGTGTAGTGTGACTTGGGTTGTGTGACTTGTGTTGTGTACTTGTGTGACTTGTGTTAGTTGTGTTAACTCCACTCACACTGGTGTTGTGTAACTCGACTTTGACTCGTTGTGTGACTCATGTTATTTGACTTGTGTTGTGTGAGTCATGTTGTGTGACTTTTGTTGTGTGAATCGTGTTGTGTGACTTGTGTGAGTCGTGTTGTGTGACTTGTGTTGTGTGACTCGTGGCATGTGAGTTGTGTTGTGTGAGTTGTGTTGTGTTGTGTGACTCTTGTTGGGTGAGTTTTGTGGTGTGACTTTTGTTGTGTGACTTTTGTTGTGTGACTTTTGTGGTGTGACTTTTGTTGCGTGACTTTTGTTGTGCGACTTTTGTTGTGTGACTTTTGTTGTGTGACTTTTGTGGTGTGACTTTTGTTGCGTGACTTTTGTTGTGCGACTTTTGTTGTGTGACTTTTGTTGTGTGACTTTTGTGGTGTGACTTTTGAGGTGTGACTTTTGTGGTGTGACTTTTGTGGTGTGACTTTTGAGGTGTGACTTTTGTGGTGTGACTTTTGATGTGTGACTTTTGTTGTGTGCCTTTTGTGGTTTGACTTTTGATGTGTGACTTTTGTTGTGTGATTTTTGTCATGTGACTCGTGTCGTGTGACTTGTGTTGTGTGACTTTTGTTGTGTGATTTTTGTCGTGTGACTCGTGTCGTGTGACTTGTGTTGTGTGACTTTTGTTGTGTGATTTTTGTCGTGTGACTTGTGTTGTGTGACTTTTGTCGTGTGACTCATGTTGTGTGACTTTTGTCATGTGACTCTTGTTGTGTTGTGTAAGTCGTGTTGTGTGACTTGTGTGAGTCGTGTTGTGTGACTCGTGTCATGTGAGTTGTGTTGTGTGATTTGTGTTGTGCGACTTGTGTTGTGTGATTTGTGTTGTGTGACTTGTGTTTTGTGATTTGTGTTTTGTGATTTGTGTTGTGCGACTTGTGTTGTGTGATTTGTGTTTTGTGATTTGTGTTGTGCGACTTGTGTTTTGTGACTTGTGTTGTGTGATTTGTGTTGTGCGACTTGTGTTGTGTGACTTGTGTTGTGTGACTTGTGTTGTGTGACTTGTGTTGTGTGACTTGTGTTGTGTGACTTGTGTTGTGTGACTTGTGTTGTGTGACTTATGTTGTGTGACTTGAAATATTATTCATGACCTGAAATATTCTTCACCTTCCTGTTGTGTTCATGAAATATCAACTTCTAGAACCAAGTTCATGAGTCGAGGAAAAGTCATTCAAATCCTTCTCAGAGTGAAAAAGGTTTCATGAAGAAACATGAATCCATTCACTGTTTACATCCATGTGTGTGTTTGTGTTTGTTTGAAATGATGTTCTGACCTGAGAGTCTCCAGGTGACAGTGTGGACTCTTCAGTCCAGCAGACAGCAGCTCCACTCCTGGATCCTTCAGGTCAAGGTTGTTACTCAGGTCCAGTTGAGTCAGACTAGAGGACGGAGAGCTGAGGACTGAGGACAGAAGTGAACAACTTCTCTCTGACAGTCCACAGTAGATCAGCCTGTGAAAGAGACGGAAACGTCAACAAGAGACTTTTTCTCTATTTTGACTTGAAAGCCTTGATTGGAGGAAACACTGAACTCTTGACGTTCATAAGATCATCACATGATTGTGTGAACATTTGAAGACTTTGATTTCAATCAGGATCAACTTGATCAACACATGAAATAATGAAGTTTTCATCAGTTCAACACTTGATGTATAAATGATCACATGACTCACTGTTGTGAGAGGATTGATGTGTGTTTGTGTTTAATGTCAGTGTTAGTGTTGTGTAACTCCACTCACACTTGTGTTGTGTAACTCCACTCACACTGGTGTTGTGTAACTCCACTCACACTGGTGTTGTGTAACTCCACTCACACTGGTGTTGTGTAACTCCACTCACACTGGTGTTGTGTAACTCCACTCACACTGGTGTTGTGTAACTCCACTCACACTGGTATTGTGTAACTCCACTCACACTGGTGTTGTGTAACTCCACTCACACTGGTGTTGTGTAACTCCACTCACACTGGTGTTGTGTAACTCCACTCACACTGGTGTTGTGTAACTCCACTCACACTGGTGTTGTGTAACTCCACTCACACTGGTATTGTGTAACTCCACTCACACTGGTGTTGTGTAACTCCACTCACACTGGTGTTGTGTAACTCCACTCACACTGGTGTTGTGTAACTCCACTCACACTGGTGTTGTGTAACTCCACTCACACTGGTGTTGTGTAACTCCACTCACACTGGTGTTGTGTAACTCCACTCACACTGGTGTTGTGTAACTCCACTCACACTAGTGTTGTGTAACTCCACTCACACTGGTGTTGTGTAACTCCACTCACACTGGTGTTCACACTGGTGTTGTGTAACTCCACTCACACTGGTGTTGTGTAACTCCACTCACACTGGTGTTGTGTAACTCCACTCACACTGGTGTTGTGTAACTCCACTCACACTGGTGTTGTGTAACTCAACACACACTGGTGTTGTGTAACTCCA
Organism: Callionymus lyra; assembly: GCF_982586985.1. Classification (NCBI taxonomy): domain Eukaryota; kingdom Metazoa; phylum Chordata; class Actinopteri; order Syngnathiformes; family Callionymidae; genus Callionymus; species Callionymus lyra. Next base: position 5,198,525 of record NC_141832.1, on the reverse strand, counting down.
CTCACACTGGTGTTGTGTAACTCCACTCACACTGGTGTTCACACTGGTGTTGTGTAACTCCACTCACACTGGTGTTGTGTAACTCCACTCACACTGGTGTTGTGTAACTCCACTCACACTGGTGTTGTGTAACTCCACTCACACTGGTCTTGTGTAACTCCACTCACACCGGTCTTGTGTAACTCCACTCACACTGGTGTTGTATAACTCCACTCACACTGGTGTTGTGTAACTCCACTCACACTGTTGTTGTGTAACTCCCCTCACACTGTTGTTGTGTAACTCCACTCACACTGTTGTTGTGTAACTCCACTCACACTGGTGTTGTGTAACTCCACTCACACTGGTGTTGTGTAACTCCACTCACACTGGTGTTGTGTAACTCCACTCACACTGGTGTTGTGTAACTCAACTCACACTGTTGTTGTGTAACTCCACTCACACTGGTGTTGTGTTGTGTGACTCGACTTTGACTCGTTGTGACTCATGTTATTTGACTTGGGTCGTGTGACTTGTGTTGTGTACTTGTGTGACTTGTGTTAGTTGTGTTGTGTCACTTTTGAGTTCTTTTGTGTGACTCATGTTGTGTGACTGTGTTTTGTGAGTTGTGTTGTGTGAGTTGTGTTGTTCGAGTCGTGTTTTGTGAGTTGTGTTGTGTGAGTCGTGTTGTGTGACTTGTGTGAGTCGTGTTGTGTGACTTGTGTGAGTCGTGTTGTGTGACTTGTGTGAGTTGTGTTGTGTGACTTGTGTCGTGTGAGTCGTGTCGTGTGACTTGTGTGAGTCGTGTTGTGTGACTTTTGTTGTGTATGACTCTTGTTGTGACTCGTGTCGTGTGACTCGTGTCGTGTGACTCGTGTCATGTGACTCGTGTCATGTGACTCGTGTCATGTGACTCGTGTCATGTGACTCGTGTCATGTGACTCGTGTCATGTGACTTTTGTTGTGTGTCTTTTGTGGTGTGTCTTTTGTGGTGTGACTTTTGTGGTGTGACTTGTGTTGTGCGACTTGTGTTGTGTGATTTGTGTTTTGTGATTTGTGTTGTGTGACTTGTGTTGTGTGACTTGTGTTGTGTGATTTGTGTTTTGTGATTTGTGTTGTGTGACTTGTGTTGTGTGACTTGTGTTTTGTGACTTGTGTTGTGTGACTTGTGTTGTGTGACTTGTGTTGTGTGACTTGTGTTGTGTGACTTGTGTTGTGCGACTTGTGTTGTGTGACTTGTGTTGTGTGACTTGTGTTGTGTGACTTGTGTTGTGCGACTTGTGTTGTGTGACTTGTGTTGTGTGACTTGTGTTGTGTGACTTGTGTTGTGTGACTTGTGTTGTGTGACTTGAAATATTATACATGACCTGAAATATTCTTCACCTTCCTGTTGTGTTCATGAAATATCAACTTCTAGAACCAAGTTCATGAGTCGAGGAAAAGTCATTCAAATCCTTCTCAGAGTGAAAAAGGTTTCATGAAGAAACATGAATCCATTCACTGTTTACATCCATGTGTGTGTTTGTGTTTGTTTGAAATGATGTTCTGACCTGAGAGTCTCCAGGTGACAGTGTGGACTCTTCAGTCCAGCAGACAGCAGCTCCACTCCTGGATCCTGCAGGTCAAGGTTGAGACTCAGGTCCAGTTGAGTCAGACTAGAGGACGGAGAGCTGAGGACTGAGGACAGAAGTGAACAACTTCTCTCTGACAGTCGACCGTCTCTCAGCCTGTGAAAGAGACGAGTGTCGTCAACAAGAGGATTGATTTGTGTTTATATGAGAAACAAACACAAGATAACATAAGGAAAAATAAAAAGAGTCACAAAACAAACAACAATGACAAATGAAAATAAAAGGTTGTTACATGTATATTGATCATAATAACACATCATTGATTCTTTTTCTATTCACTTACTTATCTCAGTGTTTTTGTGTGTTTTCTCTCAATTGTGTCTAATTCTTTTCCAGAGTAAAAATATCTTCAATTTAATCAAGACACTGATTCAATCGTGAAGATTCACTTCAGTCAATTTATTCTATTTGTTTTTTAACCTTCAATTCAATATGAACAGGTTTACAAAGTTATTATTCATAACCGTGTCAGGTGTGAGTGTGAAGGTGTTGCAGGTAATACAAGCTCAAACAATGTGTGTGTGTTTGTCACTCACACTCCTGCACTCTCTCAACATTGTTGTCTTCATTTGAATGTTTACAGTTAGAAAATTCAAGGTGAATTCTCTCCATCTTTGGATCCAGTGGATCTATGTTGTGACACAGATGGAGTTTCAATCATCCTCCGTCACATTCACCTTCATTTCTTCTCCATGTTTGCTTCACATGCACTGAATTACTTTCAACTTTTGAAACATTTGTCAAAGTTTTCCTCCATCATTGTTCAAACATGTCGTTCCTTTAAATCTCCAGGTTTCAAATGTTTTCTCTGTAGTTCCAGGTTTGACTATGGAGGCCTAGGAGGGTCAAACCTGGATTTACTGTCACCTTTCATTGATATTTGAAACAATCTTCCATGTTTGAAGACAATACTTTTGGCAGAGATGGACTCGAGTCAACGACTTGGACTCGAGTCCAACTCTGGTCGCACCTATCAGACTCGTGACTCGTGATTTGTGACTCCAGTACACTGGGACTCGTGAATAGTGACTCACTACTGCACCTGGTTAAGTGATTCGTGACTCAAGAGTCGACCCAGACGAGTCATTTGTGACTCGAGCGTCGACTCAGTTATTTGAGTGAGTCTAAAGTCAAATCATCTTCTGGTCACTGATCCATGCTGTGAGTTTTTATTGAGTGAATCTCCTATAGATGGTTCATTTAGTGACTAGAACATGGCTTCAGACTTGATTGACAGGACTATGTTGATGGTTCAATGTTTGATAATAATCAGTGAAAATCTAATGGTTTTCATACAAGTCATGAGTTCATTGAATCTTCTGGTGTTTTTCATTTTAGCTTCAGACGAACTGATGTCGAAACTTGTTTCTACGTTGAATATTCTTTGTATTATTGTGAAGTTTGCAGTGGATTTAAGTTCATGTGTTCATGATATTTATTTTCTTGTGAAACGTTTTTAGTTTTATTTTGAAAGTCCACTTCCTCTCTGTTTATCTCACAAGAGTTCAAAAGTCTAAGAATCAAATGTGTTTGAATGGATCTGAGATCAGTAAATATGTGTCAACATACAAAAGAACAAATCAAGTTCAAGTAGAACCTGCTGAAGACTGAGGTCACTTAGAATCATCTGCTTCATTGAAGAACTCACTGGAGTCTCACCTCTGACTTTCACATGTTCTGAAGCTGAAGACATGATGTTCTGACCTGAGAGTCTCCAGGTGACAGTGTGGACTCTTCAGTCCAGCAGACAGCAGCTCCACTCCTGGATCCTGCAGGTCAAGGTTGTGACTCAGGTCCAGTTGAGTCAGACTAGAGGACGGAGAGCTGAGGACTGAGGACAGAAGTGAACAACTTCTCTCTGTCAGTCCACACCTGATCAGCCTGTGAAAGAGACGAGTGTCGTCAACAAGAGGATTGATTTGTGTTTATATGAGAAACAAACACAAGATAACATAAGGAAAAATAAAAAGAGTCACAAAACAAACAACAATGACAAATGAAAATAAAGGTTGTTACATGTATATTGATCATAATAACACTGTCATGAGTCTACATGTTCCTCCTTGTGTTTCCGGTTTTATTGTGAAATCCGCTCCCTTCTGTGTCTGTGCTAGTCTTACTTCCTCCTGTCTGAGTAGTGATTGGTCCAGCCGTGTCTTGTTAGTCCCGCCCCCAGCTGCTGCTGATTGCTCCCCTGTGTTCTTAAGCCTCCACTCTCTGTCACGTCCTTGTCTTGTCGTCACCGTTTTCCAGTACCTGTATCCTGGGTTTCTCAGTTCCATCGTGATAAACACATCATTGATTCTTTTTCTATTCACTTACTTATCTCAGTGTTTTTGTGTGTTTTCTCTCACTTGTTGTGTCTAATTCTTTTCCAGAGTAAAAATAGGGTTCAGTTTTAGGACCACTGTTATTTACCCTGTACATGAACAGCCTTGGACAAAATGTCCAGAAAGCATCTTTCCATTTCTATGCGGAAGACACCGAAATTTATTGTTTTGCATCCACAGTCTGATGATGAAAAGAGATTTTAATGTCAATGAGACTAACCTGGATGAATAAAGGATGAATAAATAAAATAATAATACAGAGTTATTCATTCACTGTTTGTGTGTTTGTGTCCACGTCACATGTTCAAGTGTTTGCTCAAGAAATTCAAATGAAAAGTTGATGTTATTTCAAAAAGTGACTTTAGAAAAAGATGGATTTACAAAACAAGGTGAAAGAAAAACCATGAAGAGAGAAAGAAGGAGTGAGTTGGTGACACAGAGATGAGTTGAAATGAAAGATATGAGCAGGATGTGAGACGACACTGATGAATATTGTGATGAAGAACATGTTTGACTTTTCATACAGTTGCTGATGTGTTCATCACACATGCTCACATCACCATGAACATTACCCTGCATTGAAATCTAGCAACAGAACAAGTGATGACATCACAAGAGTCTCTCAAATGTGTTTGAATGGATCTGAGATCAGTAAATATGTGTCAACATACTGAACAGCACGACCCAGCAGAAGAACAAATCAAGTTCAAGTGTGAGAACCTGCTGAAGACTGAGGTCACTTAGAATCATCTGCTTCATTGAAGAACTCACTGGAGACTCAACTTTGACTCTCTGGAGTCTCACCTCTGACTTTCACATGTTCTGAAGCTGAAGACATGATGTTCTGACCTGAGAGTCTCCAGGTGACAGTGTGGACTCTTCAGTCCAGCAGACAGCAGCTCCACTCCTGGATCCTTCAGGCTCTTGTTGTGACTCAGGTCCAGTTGAGTCAGACTAGAGGACGGAGAGCTGAGGACTGAGGACAGAAGTGAACAACTTCTCTCTGACAGTCGACAGTTGATCAGCCTGTGAAAGAGACGAGTGTCGTCAACAAGAGGATTGATTTGTGTTTATATGAGAAACAAACACAAGATAACATAAGGAAAAATAAAAAGAGTCACAAAACAAACAACAATGACAAATGAAAATAAAAGGTTGTTACATGTATATTGATCATAATAACACATCATTGATTCTTTTTCTATTCACTTACTTATCTCAGTGTTTTTGTGTGTTTTCTCTCAATTGTGTCTAATTCTTTTCCAGAGTAAAAATATCTTCAATTTAATCAAGACACTGATTCAATCGTGAAGATTCACTTCAGTCAATTTATTCTATTTGTTTTTTAACCTTCAATTCAATATGAACAGGTTTACAAAGTTATTATTCATAACAGTGTCAGGTGTGAGTGTGAAGGTGTTGCAGGTAATACAAGCTCAAACAATGTGTGTGTGTTTGTCACTTACACTCCTGCACTCTCTCAACATTGTTGTCTTCATTTGAATGTTTACAGTTAGAAAATTCAAGGTGAATTCTCTCCATCTTTGGATCCAGTGGATCTATGTTGTGACACAGATGGAGTTTCAATCATCCTCCGTCACATTCACCTTCATTTCTTCTCCCATGTTTGCTTCACATGCACTGAATTACTTTCAACTTTTGAAACATTTGTCAAGTTTGGAGACTATTTTTGAAGGAGGTTGTTTCTGAATGTTATTTTCTGTTCTATTAACACTGGTTAAACTTTTCATTTTCTTCATTTATGTTCAGTTTTCACGCTGGATTTTGGGGACAATCCTAAAATAAACCCTGTCTGTGCCTGAGGGAGAAACATACAGTTGTTCATTCCCTGTTTGTGTGTTTGTGTCCACGACACATGTTCAAGTGTTTGCTCATGAAATTCAAATATAAGTTGATGTTGTTTCAAAAAGTGACTTTAGAAAATGATGGATTTACAAAACAACGTGAAAGAAAAACCATGAAGAGCGAAAGAAAGTTGGAGTTTCTCAGCCTGAATAAAATGAAGAAGGAAATCAAACATTCATGGTTCATATCAGAGATGTTTCAATGATCCACTTACAGAACTTCATTTGAAGCTTGAACCACCGGCAGAAGCCTCTCAAGAACCTCCTCTGAGGTAGAGTATTTCTTCAGGTCAAACACTTTCAGATGTTCCTCTGAGGACAGTAAGATGAAGGCCAGGCTGGACCATTGAAAAGGAGACAGTTGATCTGTGAGGAGACGTCCTGATCTCAGCTGCTGTTGGACCTCCTCCACCAGAGAAGTGTCCTTCACTTCATTCAGACAGTGGAACAGGTTGATGATTCTCTCTGGAGACACATTCTCACTGATCTTCTCCTTGATGAGCTTTGCTGTGTCCTGATTGGTCCAAGAGCTTCTTCCTGTTTGTTTCAATAAACCTGTCAGGAGACTCTGGCTGGTCTGCAGAGAAAGACCCAGAAGGAAGCGCAGGAACAAGTCCAGATGTCCATTTGGACTTTCTACAGCTTCATTGATGGTTCTCTGGTAGAACCTTTCGATTGGAAGTTTGTTTCTAAACATTCTTGACAGTTTGGATGGTTGTTGTGAATCAAGCAAGTTGACTCCAGACTTGATGAAGTTCTGGTGAACATGAAGAGCAGCCATAAACTCCTGAAGACTCAGGTGGATGAAGCAGAACATCTGGTCCTGGTAGAGTCCTTTCTCCTCTCTGAACATCTGAGTGAAGACTCCTGAGTGAAGTGAAGCAGCTGTGATGTTGATGTCACACTCTGTCAGGTCTGATTCATAGAAGACCAAGTTTCCTTTCTTCAGGTGCTCAAAAGCCAGTTTTCCCAGAGACTTCATCATCTTCCTGCTCTCAGGATCCCAAACTGTGTCTGTCCCAGCTGCTCCATGGTACTTCATCTTCTTGACTTTGGACAGAACCACCAGGAAGTAGATGTACATCTCAGTCAGGGTGTTGGGCAGCTGTCCTGTCTCTCCTCTCTTCAACATGTCCTCCAGAACTGTGGCAATGATCCAGCAGAAGATCGGGATGTGACACATGATGTAGATGCTTCGTGAGGTCTTGATGTGAGAGATGATGGTGCTGGTCTGCTCCTCATCACTGGACCTCTTCCTGAAGTACTCCTCCTTCTGGAGGTCAGTGAACCCTCTGACCTCTGTCACCATGTCCACACACTCAGGAGGGATCTGATTGGCTGCTGCAGGTCGTGTGGTGATCCAGAGACGAGCTGAGGGAAGAAGATTCCCTCTGATGAGGTTTGTCAGCAGGACGTCTACTGAGGTGGACTCTGTAGCTGCTGTCAGGACCTGACTGTTGAGGAAGTCCAGAGGGAGTCGACACTCATCCAGACCATCAAAGATGAACAGGACCTGGAGTCCTTCAAAACTGATGAGATCTTTGGTTTCAGGAAAGAAAAGATGAACAAGTTCCATCAAACTCAACTTCTTCTCTTTCAGCAGGTTCAGCTCTCTGAAGGTGAAAGGAAACATGAGGTGGAAGTTCTGGTGGGCTTTGTCTTCAGCCCAGTCCAGAGTGACCTTCTGTGTCAGGAGGGTCTTCCCAATGCCAGCCACACCCTTCGTCAGCAGGCTCCTGATTGGTGGGTCTCTCTCAGGTGAGGCTTTAAAGAGGTCTTCTGTTCTGATGGTATTTTCTGGTCTGGTCTGGTTCCTGGTGGCTGCTTGGATCTGTCGGACCTCGTGCTCCTGGTTGACCTGGTCTGTGCCCCCCTCAGTGATGTAGAGCTCCGTGTAGATCTGATTCAGAGGAGCAGAGTTTCCTGCTTTAGCGACCCCCTCAGACACACTGTGGAACTTCTTCTTCAGGCTCCTCTTCAGTCGTCTTTGACGCTTTCCAGCACGACTTCCTGAAGAAGAGAAGTCACATGAAGCTCAAGATTCTAGAAGATCAATCTTCTCATCAGCTGCAGGAACTTCCATCACAAATTTACTTCAAGACTTCATAATCAGCAGGTTGAAGGTTCAAACCCTCTTACTTTCCCGCAGACGACCAGCAAGCTCCTCCTGCTTCATGCTCCTCAGGAGGTTCAGGATGATCTTCAGGAAAGCTTCTCTGCTGCTCCTCATCTGCTCCTCTTCACACTTCGACTCCTCCTCTTCCTCATCATCAAGGTGTTTCTGCTCACCTGGTCTGAGAAACTTCTTCACTCTCTCCAGTTCCTCCTTCACCAGGGTCATGACCTTCTCCTCCAGCAGCTGAAACACACACATGTGACTAGAGGCAGGTCTGAACTTTCTTCACGAGCAGGACGTGATATTACGTCTCTTATTGACGTCATAGAAGGAAAAATTCAATTTAAATCTCATCTTCTCTCCAGAACCAAACAAGATTCTCAACCACACCAGACCTTCTGGTTCATGTAGGAACAGCTCAAGTGTGAAGCTGACAGATGCAGGTGTCCAGTACTCAGAGCTTCATGAAGCAGCAGAAGCAGCTGCTGTAGTTCGCAGGTGAAGCTGAAGAACGTACCTGAATCGTGGACTCCACATCTGTCTGATGCTGCTGGACACACTGGAGAACATCTGAGACCTGCTGATCCTCTCTGTGAAGAACATCAGGTAGTCGATAAGTTCTACTTCTACAATGTCACCAATGATCTGAGCAAGACTTCATGGCTTCAGTTTGTTGCTTCTTCTCTTGGATGTTGACTTTCTTTCACGACTGTCTGCAGCACTTTTGACTAACAGTTCATGAGCAGTTGGTATCAGTGGAGAAAAGAGAGAAGAAAACCTCACCTGTCTCCTGAAGACTCTTGTCCACCTTTGAAATTAATAAGATGTGCCATTGATGCTTCACTCTTCAGAGACTCACAGTTGAGTTCAGACTCTTCTTGTTTCTCCTGGTAGATCCTGAAAGAGACACAACTCTGATCAACACTTCTGTCGTTCACCATCTGACCAGAAGACGTCATGTTGCTCCTGTTGTCTCTCACCTCTGACGCTTCTTTTTACCTTTGAAGTCAATCGGTCTTCCCATAGACCAGTCACTCTTCAGAGACTCACAGCTGGGAACAGGTCCAGGTCCAGGTCCAGGTCCAGGTCTAGCAGATGTACGTAGCGTCGATCTGAACACACACAAGTTTCAGTGAGAAGAAGATTCCAGTATTTGTAGGTGTGACAGAGACGTGATCTTCTCACCTCTGAGCTCTGGTCTGACTGTCATGGTCTTCACCCAGAGGAGGTTCAGAGGCAGGATCTTCCTCCTCTGTGTCCACACCTGCACACAAACACAACAGCATCATCACTCGTCATCATTGTGTTGTTGATACTATAATAAAACCTCATCAGTACAAACAACATGTTGTTGCTCAACCACACATTCATGTGTTCACTCTCTGATACTGACTGATGTAACAACTTGTTCAGTAACAAGCCTGAGAGGATCATTGAATCTTATTATCTCCTCACTGGCTTGTCGGATCACGATATGACTCATGTTGCAAGGAAGTTGACAAAAAACAGGTTTACTTACCAGCAAGAGATAATTAAACATTCCTATGGAATAAGGAAACGGGACATGAATGCATTTAAGGAAGAAATAAGCCAAACTGATTGGAGTGATGTTCTACTCACAGATGATATAGAGGCCTCTTGTGAATCATTGTTAGGTGCCATAAATAGAATTAAAGAAAAATACACCAAAACGTTCAGAAATGGACACCCCAAGGTCAACCTGCCTTGGTTCAATGACAACTTGTGAAAACAGCACTAAATCAATTAATGATGGACGAGTTTTTACTTCGTAACAAATTAGTGAATGAACCAAAGAAGGCAAAGACCAACTTTTTTTTATGGACATTATCAAAGAAGGAAAGGGAATAGACTGATGTGGAGGAACATTAATGAATTCACAAAGAGAGAGCCGGATCAGGTAACTGGACATGAATTGAAAATACATGGAAATTTAACCAGTGATTGTAATGAAATTACCTCTGCATTTAATAATTATTTTATTGAGTCAGTGCAGAATCTATCACATACATTTGGTGCAAGAATTAAAGACATAGCAGCACCAAATTATACCAAACCTGTTTTTAAGATAATTGAAGTACTATGCTAAGCTGTGCAGTGTCCCTGTTAAATAAAGGAAAAAATCGAATGTATTCACATTGATTCATTTATTCACCTCACTCTTGATTCATTTATTCACCTCACTCTTGATTCATGTATTCACTTCACTCTTGATTCATGTGTTCACCTCATTCTTGATTAATTTATTCACTTCACTCTTGATTCATGTGTTCACCTCATTCTTGATTAATCAATTCACCTCAGTCTTGATCCATGTATTCAACTCACTCTAATTTATTCACCTCAGTCTTAATTCATTTATTGACCTCACAAACTCACTCTTGGTTAATCTATTCACCTAACTCTTTATTAATTTATTCACCTCACAATCTCACTCTTGACTCATGCATTCACACTCTGGCTGGGGAACATGGCAGCATGAAAAAAGTCACTGACCTGTGAGCAGCTCTCTGCTCTGAAGACTTGTGTCCATGTTTGTAGGTGAAACTTCCAGGTGAGCTGAGCTGCTTGTGATCCAGACTCAGGGAAACACTGATCAACCGTCAGTGAGGAGGTGTGTCCTGTCAGAGACATCAGTGCAACATAGTGTGTTGTTGACTCACACTTTTATAACATAGTTCAACAACACAAGATGTGCCACGAGGATAAAGACGTTTGACAAGTTCAGTCACAATCTTGATCTAGAAGAAGGAATGCAGTCTTGTTCACCTGTCGCTGCCACACCTGTCGCAAACACAGCTTTATCTCTTTCACTTGTTTATTATCCAGTTTCATCTAGTTTTGTACTTTTCATCCAAACAAGTCTTGGTTCTGATCCGGGTGGTAGTATATCACCATTATACGTTGACTGAGTTGGTAGTCGGCCATCTTGTTCGTGTTTATGGCGGTGGTTGGACGTTAATCCCGTAGTTGTAACGGCTCAGGAATAAGTGCTACCCAGGCCCCTTTACAAGTTTGGCGAGCCAAGCTTAGAGGTCAATCACCGTATCGATCCACGAGCCTGTCGAACTGGGAGGTGGAGGCCCGGTCCAGGGGGCAAAAATATCCACCATTGCGGACACCGGGGCACAGTCAGACCTCTGGTCTCTGGAGGAGTTCCTGGCCTGTGGGTGTGAAAGAAATATTGCTTTATTACAATATTAATGTGTTTTAAACTGCTTACTACGTTATCACAATATTAATGTGTTTGTTTTGCCACAATGCATATGTGTTCGAAACTGCTGATCGCCTTAAGCAAGAAACTGCTGATTGGTTTGACAATGTATTTGTTTAAAACCCTTCACGGGATATAACCAATTTAAAGGGTTCAACTAAAGAGCACTGATAAATATATCCAAATATAGGGTTCAACTAAAGAGCACAGAGGAAAACATTAACTAAGTTGGGAGGGGGGATGAGCAGAGGATCTCGTCATGAGAAGATGCACAACGGCCTTGGCTGTTATCTGAAAGGTACCATGAGGTACCATGACTAACAGCTTGAGACTGCTTTTGATGTAACCCCTCCACAATGGGTTTTGCTCTGAAGAAACTGAATAAAAGAGGAGGAACGCAAGGCCTTCGTTGGACAGTTGGTGTGAGCTAACTTCCGCGTTGGTTCTGCTGTTCCCTCCGGAGTGAAGAACAATCTCTTACTGGTGTGAGTCTGAATCTTTTGCTATTGAACTGATTTGTCTGTGAAACTTTGTGAACAGTTTTTCTGACAGTGGGTTCTCGCACAATGACCTCCACTTGGAAGGTCCGATCATAACCTGGTCCACCTTCAGTCACAGTACACTCCTCTGGTGCAGAGACAGACTGTGACCACTAGGAAAATCAGAAAGTGGACGCCAGCTGTGGAGGACGCCATCAGAGACTGCTTTGACACCACAGACTGGGATGTGCTGCTGAAGTCTCAAGAGGACATCAAGGGTCAGAAACACTATATAACGGATTATATATTTAGATTTCTGCTCAGACGTTGTCGCCCCTGCTAAGACTGTCCGCTGTTACCCTAATAATAAATTAATTTAACGCCGTTGGTAACGAAGGAGGTCAAGGATGTCCTTTGCAGAGAGAAGGCGGCTTTCAGGAGCAGGGACAGAGGGGCCATGAGGTCAGCAAAGCAGGAGGTGAAGCGATGCTGGGGAAAGTACCAACGCTGTAGAAGACTTCCTGTATAGTTCCAGTCCCGAAAAAGATCCGGCCGAGCGAGCTGAATGATTACAGACCGGTGGCGCTGATGAAGACACTGGAGCGGCTGGTCCTCAAACATCTCTGGCCACATGTCCAGCACGCACAAGCCCCCTGGTGTAGAAGATGCCATCCTTCACCTCCTGCATCGGACCTACTCCCACATGGATAAAGGAAGTGGCTCAGTGAGGATCCTGATCCTGGACTTTTCTAGTGCCTTTAACACCACCCAGCCCACTCTGCTGCAGGACAAACTGACAAAGATGCATGTGGACCCTGGTCTGGTCACCTGGATCTCGGACTATCTCACTGATCCACCACAGTATGTCAGGCTGGAGGACATCACTTCTGACACTGTGGTGTGCAGTACAGGAGCACCTCAGGGGACAGTACTGGCCCCTCTCCTCTTCACCATCTACACTTCAGACTTCTGCTACAACTCTGAGCTGAGTCTCGTCCAGAAGTATGCTGACGACACTGACATTGTTGGATGCATCAGGGACAACAGCAAGGACGAGTACAGAAGTCTGATACATGACTTTGTGGACTGGAGTGAGAGGAACCGCTTGCAGCTGAACACCTCAAAGACCAAGGAGCTGGACTTTGGGAGGTCCAGGACAAAGCCATGTTCAGTGACAGTAAACTGACACAGACCATGTGTATAAGAAAGTTCAGAGTAGACTGTACTTTCTGAGGAGGCTCCGTTCATTTAAAATCTGCAGGAAACTGCTCTGCATGTTCTACCAGCCTGTGGTAGCCAGTGTTTTGTTCTGAGGTGTGTTGGGTTGGGAACAGAAGTGTCAACAGGTTGGACAGGTTGATCAGGAGGGCTGGCTCTGTGGTTAAAGCTAGACTCACTAGTAAACTCCTGTGCATCATGTTCTATTTGTAGTTTTACGACTAATTCTACTTCTACTTTTACTACTCATTCTACTACGCCTTTTACTATTTATACTACTTATACATTTACTACAAATTCTACTTGTACTTTTGCTACTAATTATACTACTGCTTTTACTACTTATACTTACCCTACTTTAAATAAATAAGTAATATAATAATAAAAAATTAAATAAAGAGATGTTTGGAAATGTCTGTCAATGGTACAAGAACAAAAATTCACAAAGGGTCCAAAATCACATTAATAGGACGACAAAGAAAAAATTAAGCATACCAAAAGTTCAAAATTAAATAAATAATACCTGACCTACATTATAACTACAGTTAGACATTTCTCTAAAACTTCCATACACCATACCACCTCTGAGTTCAAGCCCAAACAAAACTATCTATTTTCTTTTTTTTTTCATTTTTCTCAATTTTATTTTTTATTTTTGTTAAAAAATATTTTCTTTTCACAATTAAATTCTTTTTCTTCTCCCCTTTGTGTGATTTGTTTCTTCTCTGTCAACTCTTTCATCCCTTTCATTGCATACTTTCAGTCGTGATGCAAATATTTGTATTCTTTTTTTATCTGGTTTTAGACACACCCCTGTCATTGGCCCGGATGTAGAGAATTGACCAACATGATGTTCTGAACTCCATTCCACGAACCATATGGTCTTTACCAAATGTTTGGTTAATGGTAGGAAAGGGGGTGATAAGGGTGAAACACATCAATCTGTGTATCAGTGACTCTATTGCCAGGAACCCTATGGACACCCTGGGACCATCTTAGATGAGTTGGATGACATTCAAGGTCGTACAACAACCTTGGCCTTGATAAACATCGACGGTTTCCCCACAATGACCAAAGGGGGATTTGTATGTAAGTAAGTTAGTAAGTAATATTTGTGTAGCGCTTTTCCTTCATGTTTGATTTTGCTTCCACTAAAACACCAAAGTAAATTATAATAATTATAATATTATCCATGTAATTTTAATAGTTTCCTTTGGACTAAGACTCAAAGGTGGTGCTCCATTATTCCAGGTATATTCTTAAGATATTACATTGTAATTTCATTCTGCAGCTTCACTTTGATCAAACGTTGTTTCACAAAAATCTTCATCTTTTGTTGACTTGAAGCATTGTTTTCTTTGTTATATTATAAAAATAAATCATTATTCATTTCTTTTTCTGAATAGTGTAAAATAGCAGATTAAAATATTCATTATAAAATGATCTATGTTTTCTTAATTAATACTGATTATTAATTTGGTGAATAAAAACATATGAACAACTTTAATAAGTAACTACTGTGTGTTAATTTATGATCAATATTGATGGTTAATGTAACTGATGTGAACATCTCAACATGGTCACTGAGGGCCGCCACATGGTCGAACCAGCTGAATCGGGCGTACGCCACCTTGCGGGAATTCTGAACGTTGCACTGCTCTTTTCAGTGTTGATACATATGGACTTTGAAAGGTGAAGAGTTTTACGGATCGAAGAAATGGGAGTTCTTCGACGAGAGCGAATCAGAGTTTTGTTTGAACTGCAGGTGAGACAGATCCTTCTTGTTCAGACACCAACATAAACTCGAGTAATAAATAATAGACTCTTATAACCTGAGTTTTCTGGGATGTTATTGAACGTCGACATCATTCCTGCAGATCATCATCATCTGGAACAGTGAGAAAGCTCCGCCCAGTCGGAGCAAGTGGCCGCTCATGCCGGTTCCTCTCACGGTGACGGACGGCAGACGGAAGGTAAGAATCTCGTCCTCTCTGTGACAGGTGTGTCGCTCATGTCCTGACTTTCCCCGATGGCTCATGTTTGTGTCGCAGGCCTCCAGTTGGTTTCTACCTCACGTTGCCATAGAAACGGAAGCTGTGCTGAGCTGGACGAGGACACGGTTCTGCTGACCAGTGAGGTTTGTGGACACGATGGCGAGAAGGAGGAGCTTCAGGATTGACTCTTGTCGTTCAGGTCAACTTCGCCTTCCTGGTGTGGAGGAGCTTCCCCGAGAGGATCGTGGGTTACCCGCCCAGGAGCCACTTCTGGGACCCCCTTCTACCACAGGTGACCACCTGAAGAACTTCTTCCATCTGAGGCCGACGTGGAGCTGTTGTTCGTCCAGAAAAGTCTCAATAGTCTCCGTTACAGACGCTCGGCATGTGCTGCTGTCAGCTGGACCTCCATCAGAGCCACAGAGTTCAAAAAAGGCTGAAAGTAAAGTCGCTCCAGCTCAACGTGTGGTTCTCTCTTCACCATGTCGAGGGTGAACATCTCCTGAATCCAGGGTTCCATCATCTGAGCTCTAGTCCATCATCACGTCATACTCTGACATGAAAGAAGCTCATCACGGCAGGAATAAGATCCACGACTGACACATCAAGCGTTTTATAAACTGTTCAAACACTTAAACATCATCATTAAGAGAAGAATCTCAAGAATAAACCATGATTTCACAGATAATTCAACAGAAGAACATAAATAAAATAAAAATAAATAAAAATAATGACACAAACTGTTTACTAACATTAAAAAGTCAATCAAACACATCAGTTGCACAATGAGAAAAATAAATAAAAGAAAGTGGATTTTGATCAAAGACAATATAATCAATACAAAAAAGTTTTTTCAAAACAAAATATTTAGTTCAAGAAAAAATGCATTTAAAGATTTTTCCTTTATTTGAACCGTTTTCTTCTATTGAATCATCTTTTTTTTTAGTTTAAGCCTTAATATCGTAAAACATTAATTCTTTAATCCTAAAGTTTCTATAATAAAAAATATATCTTTTTAAGTTCAAAAGGTTGGAAGTAGTTTTGTATCGATTGCTTTTATGGTTTACTGAATAATAAAGAAACAAATGTTCAGACGTTAAAGGTTGAACTTCTGATGTGACGCGACAAGAAGTCTGTGAGTCTGAAGCGACCTCTAGTGTTCGCTCTGAGAACAGCAGTTTCATAGGACTGTGGTAACATGTTTCAAACTCTGGATATGTTCGCAGGTACTACCACTACCTGTTCACTCATTACCTGCCCCAGTCCCTGAGAACTCTGGTGGACCGCTCGTGCAACTGCGAGGACATCCTCATGAACTTCCTGGTCTCTGCTGCGACGCACCTGCCGCCAATCAAAGTGGTCCAGAGGAAGCAGTCCCAGGAGCTCCCGGGTCCACAGGTGGGCGCTCCTCTTCCTGAGATCCTGCCGATGCTCTTAGTCTCACCACCTTCTCTTGACTCTGTGTGTGTGTGTGCATTGGTGTGTGTGTGAGTGTGTGTGTGTGTGTGTGTGTGTGTGTGTGTGTGTGTGTGTGTGTGTGTGTGTGTGTGTGTGTGTGTGTGTGTGTGTGTGTGTGTGTGCATTGGTGTGTGTGTGTGTGTGTGTGTATGTGTATGTGTGAATTGGTGTGTGTGTATGTGTGTGTGTGTGTGCATTGGTGTGTGTGTGTGTGTGTGTGTGTGTGTGTGTGTCGGGATGGTTGCAGAGCAAAGGAGGTGATTCCACAAAAGGTCAGATAAATAAATAGATTCTAAAATGCAACTCTAGTGTATTGAAGTCCTTCATGTTTGATTTTGCTTCCACTAAAACACCAAAGTCCTCGTTTTACGACTTTTGAATGCAGACCCTCCCCCATCTATCTTCTGCTATCTAAAGGCCGGACATTAGCCACACATGGCCGGAGAACCAGAATGACCTCAGAGAACCACAAGATGTCTTTCAGAAGATTAAATGTCATCTTCTTGTTCAATAACATATTTTCATACATCATACATCTCAATATTGTGTTTTCATAAGAAGTAATGTTTGACATCATACTGATCCTTAGAAAGAGCTGGAAAGTTAGGATAAGTTAGCATTATGTGTGAGCCTCAGATCTTTCAATAACGTCAAATAAAAGAAGTTTTAAAGTCAAGACCCAAGAGCACCCCAACGTCAGCGCTTCCAGCCGCCACGCCGTCTGCACCGTGGTCCCTGCCAAGTCACTCCAAAACGCAACTGGATCCAGGGCCTCGGCTTCTTGAGCCTGCTGCTGCTCATCTTCCTCCTCCTTCTCACCTTAACCTCCTCGTCATCATCACTCCTTCCTCTCTCCTCTCGACGACGTAAGAAACTGTAACATTGTCACTCATGCATTGGTTGATGTGTTTGGATTTTTCAAATTGATCCGAGGTCGCAAGATTAGCTTAAGATAAGTTGTAAAGCTTTCCCAGAAGTTGACCATTATCAAAGCCTTCAAGTCCGTTACGTTCTGAGTAATTATTATTGTTCCTTCCATGATATCAAAGTAAGCATCATCGTTCCATTCCATTGTTCTTAACTGTTCTTCCTCTTCTCTTTGTTTCTGTCAATAAATACTATAAAAAGTACGTCAGTTGCCTTTAAAACTTTTCATATTTTTGTATAATCAATTTAGAAGCCTCTTACTCAGTAAAGAACATTAATCACGACAACAAGTAGTGACTTCAGTAAATGAGATTTAAACTAGTGTTTCATAATTATTATTTAAGCCACTTAATTAAATATTATCACGTAAATGTAATAGTTTCCTTTGGACTAAGACTCAAAGGTGGTGCTCCATTATTCCAGGTATATTCTTAAAATATTACATTGTAATATTTGTAATAACCAGAGGGCTGGTCGTTCTGTTAAAATCTAACCCTATATTTACTACACTTCAATACTATCAATACTATCAATACTACACAGTTCTCGCTTAAGTTATTTCTAGAATTAACCTGACAGTTTTCCAGTAAAAAACATACCACTCACAGAGCAACATTGAGACTAAATGAAGATTCTGGGAAGTCAAAGTCAAAGACTTTAGAGATACAGGTCTACCATCAGGGGAGAGCAGTCGAATATCAACGAGCGAGACGTCTCCCTGAAGGTCAGAGGTCACAGACAGCAAGGGTAGGACATCTTCACTACACAAACGCTTATGACCACCTGTTCAATGTTTCAGAAGCTTTTTTTTACATTTTTTAAAACTTTTACAACAAACTATTGAAGAGTAAATGATGTAACCTGTTTTTTTTTAGTTGCAATTAAACCTCCGACCTCTAGATGGCAGCAGTCGTTACATCCTCCACAGCTAAAGGAAGAATGATGACTGAGGACGAGAGGATACAGTGAGTCCAGCAGCTTTTAAAGTTGATGTTTGTACATATTTTGGTTTGAAAACAAATTAAAGCAGTTACGACTTCGTCAAGAGTCATGTGGTCTGTAAATACTACAACACCAGAGTCAAGTACTGGACAATACTACACATATATACTTGTTACTACACTATCACAACACCAGAGTCAAGTACTGGACAATACTACACATATATACTTGTTACTACACTATCACAACACCAGAGTCAAGTACTGGACAATACTACACATATATACTTGTAACTACACTATGACAACACCAGAGTCAAGTGCTGGACAAAACTACACATATATATTTGTTGCTACACTATCATAAAACCAGAGTGAAGTACTGGACAATACTACACATATACACTTGTTACTACACTATCACAACACCAGAGTCCAGTACTGGACAATACTACACATATATATTTGTTGCTACACTATCATAAAACCAGAGTGAAGTACTCAACAATACTACACATATATACTTGTTACTACACTTTCACAACACCAGAGTCAAGTACTCAACAATACAACACATATGTACTTGTCACTACACTATCACAACACCAGAGTCAAGTACTGGACAATACTAGAATATATACTTGTTACTACACTATCACAACACCATAGTCAAGTACTGGACAATACTACAAATATATCCTTTTACTACACTATCACTATATATCACTTTATATCGTATCCTTGTATCGTGATATGTATCAACACAATCTTGACAAAGACACACTCTTACTTACAGGGACATCCTCAGATGTGTGTAGTACTTCAGGGATACATGAGTAAGTAGTACTTTCTGTGGACTCATTCAAGTGTCAGGTTTATTTACGGTGCAGCAAAATAAGTCTCAGAAGTAACTTTGAGTGATACAGTAACTTCCAACATATATTTTTATTATATTTCCAATAAAAATACATAAAAAACATTATATATAAAAAATAAAAGAAATATATAAATGTTGTTATAATAATATAATAATCTTGTCAGATTATTTGATTCAAACTTAAATTCAAGCTGTGAAACTACCACTAGAAGGAAACTAAACACTGTTTCTTGTTGATCATAACCACACGCACTCTGCTGTGATTGACAAGCACAGAGGTTTTCATGGAACCTGGACGGAATCTTTTCATTGTTCCTCCTCAAAGTGACTGTAAATCCTGCAGTGACGGAGCGAAGGCGACACACTCGGCTGCTGCTGATTTACATCCACATCCTCTAAGCGGCGTCAAGTGTTGCTGTGTGAGGGTCACACTGGCCCTGATGTCACGCTTTCATATTCCCTTTGCTGCGGCAGAAGCTCTCAGGGATTGTGTGACCCAGCAGTGACCCTCGCACACTTAAGTTTTTTAACTTTACCTTCACTAAGAGTTTAACTTCAAGTAAATGTTCTTCTCTCCAAGACGCAGTAACTTCTCATCATGACCATGTTTTACACTCATTACTTTATAAAGTTGCTCTGAAATCTGGACGAACGAGAGGTTACGAGAGTCCATTATGACGTAATAGCCAGCTTATACAAACACACACATACAATGTTTGAATAATACAATAATATAAATATATAATATAATATAAAACAATAATATTAATGTTTGTAGAACCATTCTAACACAGACCCAGACAGTCCCACTTCATCCCTCAGTCTTCTCAGCAGGATCTCGTGATCAACTGTGTCAAAGGCTGAGGACAGATCCAAGAGAACCAGAACAGTGAATTTACCAGAGTCAGCCGACATCATGATGTCACTGGACACTTTCAGTAAAGCTGTCTCCGTAGAGTGATGTTTACGGAAGCCAGACTGAAACTTCTCATGGATGTCGCTCTGATCCAGGAACAAAGACAGCTGCTCAGACACAACCTTCTCCAAGATCTTGGACAAGAAAGGGAGCTTAGAAATATGCCTGCAATTATTGAGGTCAGTTGGGTCTAAGCCTGGTTTTTTGAGCAGAGGCTCCACAATGGCATGTTTAAATGCATTGGGAAAAACCCCTGTGGAAAGGGAGAGGTTCACCATATTGGTAACCCAGGGGCCAATTACATCAAATACTTTGATAAAAAGCCTACAAGGAAGGACGTCATCTGAGCAAGAGGAAGGTTTCATCTTGTTCACTAGTGCTGAAATATCACCCAAAGATACAGCAGTGAAGGAAGACCAAGAGGAGGAGAGGGGCTCAGAGACAGTAGGGGTTCCAAACAAAGGGGGAGAGATTTTCTCTTTGATCAATTTAATTTTGTCAATGAAAAATCTCAACAATGCATTGCTGTCAGCTTCACAGAAGACAGGCGTGATTTGAGGAGCAGGAGACACGAGAGAATTAATCGTGTCAAACAACACTTTGGGGTTTTTCTTATTTGCTGCTACCAGTTTTCTGATGTAATCAGATCTAGCAGTTTCTACCATCTC
The DNA here is from genome assembly GCF_982586985.1 of Callionymus lyra. Taxonomy (NCBI): domain Eukaryota; kingdom Metazoa; phylum Chordata; class Actinopteri; order Syngnathiformes; family Callionymidae; genus Callionymus; species Callionymus lyra. The sequence goes on along the minus strand of NC_141832.1, from coordinate 5,177,894 downwards.
ATTGTAAGAAGTCTTCAGATCCCTGAGGTGAAGTCTGTGCACCTCAAGTTTAGTGGACTTCCAGAGACGCTCAGTCTTTCGACAAAGTCTCTTCAGACTCAGGAGATCTTCATTTGTCCAAGGGCACCGTTTTTTCGAAGTTCGATTTAACAGGTGCCACTTGATCCAGTATTTCATCACAATGATCAGTGAAACAGTGAATCAAACTGTCCACGTCTGGGCAGTCAAAGGAAAGACGTTCAAACATAGCAGAAAAACTGTCTGCAGTATCGGCTGAGATGACACGTCTCTGAGACCTAACTTTCAAAGGCTTAGGGATGAAGTCCAGGTTAAACAAGACAAGAGAATGATCACTCAGATGGACATCATGTACAGATACATTAGAAATGTTCAGGCCAAGAGTAAAAACTAAGTGTAAAATGTGGCCGTTTTGATGAGTGGGTTCAGAAACATGTTGCTCAAAATTAAAGGCTTCTGTTAAAGTTAAAAGTTCTTTATCAGAACAAGATGTGACGTCATCAACATGAAGATTAAAGTCTCCAAGAATAAGAACAGATTCCATTTGAATAATGGAAGATAAGAAGTCACTGAAGTCTTTCAAGAACACCGCCGCAGGACCAGGCGGGCGGCAGATTGACACACAATAGAAAGGTCTTGTAGAACCAACCAAGGTCATCTGAGACTCAAAAGAAGTGAATTCTTTTGAAGCGAACAGCGGTCACGTGGGTACCAGCTGTCACTCACGTTCAACTCGGTAGTAAAAGCCGAATTAAAGAGTGGAAATGAAAAAATCTTACCAACTTTCGTTGAGGTCTGGACAGACGGCAGCGCTGACGTGTCGTCATGCTCTGCAGCGAGAGGAATGTCGATCAAACATCGATGACGTCCGAGTTGTTCCGAGCGATCGCGACTGCGCGTCTCATCTGGACCTGAACTCCAGACCAACTCGATCGCTTGTGGAAATCGTACCCGAGAGATCAAACGATATTCCACAGAGTCCAAGTCGATGAGAAGCGGAGCCGGAAACACGTTCACCGGACGTTGGAAACGGCCGCGATTATATTCCTCCATCGACTCTCTGATGTTGAAAAGAGCATCACGATCATAGATCATAGATGCTTGAGACATATCTTTAGTGATATGAGCATAACATCCGGACAAGTAGTCGTTAAAACGATTGTTTTTGTCAATTATTGCAGGAGCTTACGTTCAAGCAGCCGATCAAAGGCTCACCGGAAGACGATAAATAAAACATTAATGAATACCATATTATAATAGATAAAATAATAAAACAATAATGAATACCATATTATAATAGATAAATAAAATAATAATGAATACCATATTATAATAGATAAAATAATAAAACATTAATGAATACCATATTATAATAGATAAATAAAATAATAATGAATACCATATTTGTCAGGGTGCGGAAGGAAACCAAGGCGCAGAAAGTGTCTGGTTGTCAAACTTGACAGATTTATTGACAGCAGGCAGAGGGATCGTCACAGGTAGTCCAGGTAAAATACATCCGACAGGTACGAAATCCAGAAAACAGGTCAAGGGCACAGGCAGGCAGAGAAACGAGAAGACGTACCAGGGGTCAAAACCGGCGAAACAAAAACAATCTCGAATAGGGAGTCTAAAACGTGAAACACGAACTAGACGAACAGGGAGCGACAAGTGTGACCTACCGACAAAGACTGAGGGGGAGTGAGCAGACTATGAAGGCTGCCAGCAATCACTGGCAGCTGCAGGAAACAAGACAGGTGAAGACAATAACAATCAGCAGGGGGAGGGACCGGAAAGGGAACTCAGACACAGAAGGGAGCAGGTTTCAAAATAAAAACAGGAAACACCAAGAAAGACACACAAGACATAACAATATTATATTAGATTCATAAAATAATAAAACAATAATGAATACCATATTATAATAGATAAATAAAATAATAAAACAATGATGAATACCATATTATAATAGATAAATAAAACAATAATAAATACCATATTATAATAGATACATATAATAATAAAACAATAATGTATGCCATATTATAATATATAAATAAAATAATAAAACAATAATGAATACCATATTATAATAGATAAATAAAATAATAAAACAATGATGAATACCATATTATAATAGATAAATAAAATAATAAAACAATAATGAATACCATATTATAATATATAAATAAAACAATAATAAATACCATATTATAATAGATACATATAATAATAAAACAATAATGAATGCCATATTATAATATATAAATAAAATAATAAAACAATAATGAATACCATATTATAATAGATAAATAAAATAATAAAACAATGATGAATACCATATTATAATAGATAAATTAAATAATAAAACAATAATGAATACCATATTATAATATATAAATAAAACAATAATGAATACCATATTATAATAGATAAATAAAATAATAAAACAATAATGAATACCATATTATAATATATAAATAAAACAATAATGAATACCATATTATAATAGATAAATAAAATAATAAAACATAATGAATACCATATTATAATAGATAAATATAATAATAAAACAGTAATGAATACCATATTATAATAGATAAATAAAATAATAAAACAATAATGAATACCATATTATAATAGATAAATAAAATAATAAAACAGAAATGAATACCATATTATAATAGATAAATAAAATAATAAAACAATAATGAATACCATATTATAATAGATAAATAAAATAATAAAACAATAATGAATACCATATTATAATAAATAAATAAAATAATAAAACAATAATACGATAAAATCAATAATAATGATTGGCTATTTGAGTATTAATAAAACAACAATCATTAAAACAATAATAAATACTAAAATATAATCAAAATAACAAGATGAATATGTAAATAGTAATACAATAAAAGCAGTAATAACAAAAACAACAATAATTAAAAAACATTTTTTTCAATCGAAAAAGTAACAAGAAAAAAGAGCCAAGTTCATGTACTAGTGGATCAGGTGAAAACATATATTAATAAGACCAACAATTAACGTCTTAAGAGAATAATAATAATAAAAAAAAGTTAAGGTTTATCATTGAAAACGTTGAAAAAATGTCTAGAAAAATACGTGAAAAAGATGCAAATACTAAAGTTCAAGTCCCAGCAGACCATGTGACCACGAATAAATGTTGGAGAAATTGTGAGTTTCTGAAGTTTGAAGTCTGTAAAGGAATAACAATGTAACAAAATGTCTCTAAAAACGGGAGGAAAAAATGCTTAAAGACTAAAATGTTAATAGGCCAGAAAAAAACTCAACATTTTTTTTTCATTCAATAAAGTTGAAAAAAATGACTGAGAACTCAAGGAAATGTTAGCAGAATGAGAAGTTGTAAAAACCGGGAAAAAAACACATTTTTATAATCCAACGTTGTGACACAGCTTTCCTGGTGTGTACTGTTAGGGGTTTCTCTGTTCCGAGGAACACCGACCCCTCCCCAGTCTCGTACGTGGTGGTGGATAAGAAAGACAGACAGTATTGAGTTCAAGAGAAAAAATGCTTGTTTAGTGAATTATGCAAAAGTCAGAGATAAGAACTTACGTGATCATGGGCGCTAGCAAGCAGAGATATCTATCGCAGACGTCTTCGAATGCCAGAACGCAAAGGTCTCACAAAACGGTGGATCTTTATAGTAGAATATTCAGGTTAACGCCTCTAGTCAATTGTGAATGTAGGATTGGTCAGTAACTGTAAACACTTGATTCTAAGATGGCCGTCGCACGTGGTCGTAGTGGAAATTTACCAAAGGTTGTTGTTTTCTAGAGAGAGAAACTGTTCCCAGCGACTTGCTGGCCTGTTGTGTCTTTCAGTGTGAGTTCTCACACAGGTGTCCAGAGACTTGCTGGGAATCTGGGATTGTTTAATCTTTCTGTGTGTGTGACCTGACCTGTGGATGTGAACCTGAGTAGTTTGAGTTTAGTTTAAGTGAATGCAATGCAAGACAATGATTATTTAATATGAATTAAATATGTAAGATTATCAGTTAATCAAGTGACTATTTGAAATGTGTGTTAAATCTAGATGATTGATTACAGTAAAGTTGTCATTTCCTTACATTCCCCCTGATTGCATCATGAAATAATGATGCTTAAAACAAAGACAAGTCTGATTTCAAAATAATCGCGAATCTGATTATAAACTTAACATGCTAAACTATCATCCGTATAGTGCCACACAAAGATTACATTTGGTGAGAAAGCAACATAGTAAACACATATTCATGCGGAAAACTATTTGGGTGGACTGATCATGGCGAGGTTCAGCTCCAGTTAAGTCTTGCCACATCTGGAGACACCGGTGTATGTACTCTCCAGGTTCCTCCATTGGCTTCGGTGGCAGATTAGAAAGTTGTGAAGCAGAAGTGAAGCAGACAGGAAACTGTCGTCTGATAGCATTATACACAGCCACGCGGTGATACTTCGAAAGGATCGTCAGGATTGACGTCTTGAGTATTTGCTTCCTGTTCAATATTAGCTGCAGCCGTTGCGCCAGCAGCCCTGGAAGTGATGATGCGGAAATCTCTCATACACAGTTTGTCGCCCATAGTGTGATGTTCAATGCTACGAGTCCAAGGTGCACCTCCCTGAGAGATATTTCTTGTCGGATCCTGATTTGGCATTTCCTCAGTCAACTCTGTGTCTTGGAATTCGGCTTTCAACCACTTTCTCAGGTTTCGGTTTCTGTCATTAGTGCTAACCAAATCAAGCATCCCAGAAACCATGGTGACAAGTGGAGCTTGAATATCAGATATCATCTGATTGTTTATCTGAGGACATTGTTTTACCATTGTCTTTGATGTATTCAAATCTGTATCAAAATCTGTGACACAGTGGCGTGATAATGCAGCTTTAGCTTCTTCATAGGGGTCAGGATTTTGAGCAGCCATTGCAGAGGGTCTACAGGAATGAATGGGTGGAGCCACAGAAAATAATGTATTCTTTTTTTTTGGCCTCTGGAAAAACTGCTAATATCTATACTGACTCAGCATCATGCTGTCTATATTGATCTTCCTCATTGGAAGAGGACAGGGTTTGTTACAGCCACAGTGGCTCCAATTAAACATCTCTCTGAAATGAATGATCTTTTGATGGGTTTAGCATCACCACGTGAGGTTGCAGTATTGAAATGCAAAGGTCATCAATCAGGGACTTCTGTGGTTTCTAATGGTAATGCTGAAGCTGACAAGGCCGCTAAGCTAGCGGCTAGCTATCGTGCTAATTTGATGGTTGCTTTACCGGTCCTTCAGGGGGAGGTTTCTTCCGCCATTTCTGAAGAAACAGTTGAACAGTTGCAGTCTTCAGCCAGTCACGAAGAAAAATCTTTGTGGTTGAACAGAGGTGCTGTGAAAGTGGGTAAACTCTGGAGGCATAGTGATGGGAGACTTATTGCTCCAGCGGTTCTACTAACGAGTTTGTGGCAAGAGAGTCATCATCTTGGTCATGTTTCCAACAAGAAAATGATGTCGAAAATTGAAAGGTTCTGGTGGCATCCCTACTTGAATGATGTGGCTAAACTGACTGTTTTGGACTGTCAGGCATCAAAAGTCAAAAGTACAATCCTAGAGCTACCCTCAAAGTGGGGATGGGTTCATTTCCGCCCCCTAGTGGTCCATGGAAGGAGATTGTCATTGACTTCACAGACATGGGACTTGACAACAGGGTAAAAGGTTTGAGATACATACTGGTGTTTGTGGATGTGTTTTCTAGGTGGGTTGAGGCTGTTCACACTAGAACTGAATCGGCAGCGGAAGTGATTAAGTGGTTGATACCTAGGTTTGTCCTTCCTAGGCGCATTAGGTCTGATAATGGTACACACTTTTCTAACAAAGACTTGAAAACAGTGGAAGACTTCTTTGGCATCAAACATAGTTTTGGTTCTGAGTATCATCCTGCTTCGCAAGGTCTGGTTGAGTGAGCCAATGGGACACTCAAGAGGATGTTGGCAAAACAGTGTGTGGGGACTAAACTGGAGTGGCTTGATGCATTGCCATTAGCGATGATGGCAATGAGATCTTTCCCTAACGAGACTTTAGGTCTCTCCCCTCATGAGGTATTGACCGGAAGGTTGATGCCTGGACCTAGCACATCTGGTCCATTTAGAGAACCGGACGGTTCCCTTGAAGACATTAGAGTTGATCTTTCAGATTATATCTCTGCCTTGAATAAGATTGCACAAACTCTCACTCACCAGGTGCCGGAAATCCTTCAGAGGGACCTGGAGGAAGGAGATCTACAACTGAAGCCAGTGGATTGGATCTGGCAGAAACCCTTTAGGGTTCACTGGAGTCTTCCAAAGGGGAAGGGTCCGTTTGAAGTGTTGGAAGCCAAAACTCATTCCATTAAGGTTTTGAAGGAGGGAAAGCCCTCCAATTGGATACATCTCAGCCACTGTGCAAAAGCTGAGGATCCCAAAAGATCCCTCTCTGATATCAGATCTGACCTAAAAGCAATATGTCAGACAACAGCCGAAAGACTTGGCATCCCTTAAAGAGACCAAGAATGTTCAGAATTTTAACTAAAATAATAATTCTGATACTCATACTGGAAACAAATCTCTCCATCTCAGATACATTCACTAAGGCCACTGATTCTGCTACAGCCAAGATCAAAACAAAATCTGTAGTATTGGCCAAGCCCATGAATTTGTCTGCAAGACAAAAGCGTCAGGCCCCAAACTATCCTCCTATCTACAACACCAAGGAAGGAAAGGATCTGACATTTCAAATTGACCGAAACTGCCACGCTCTAGATTTATTGTATGGCGTTGTGTCTGACAGTACTATTCCTCCAATTTTTACTCCCATTAAGAATGATTACACATGTCTCAATAGGGTGGGATGGGTGAACGAGAGAATGCGTAATTATGGTTGGTTAACTGATAATTGGTGCCCTACTAATATTAATGTTACAACTTGGAATAATGCTACATCTTTGCCAGTCTGTAGAGCTGACCTGTTCTGGTATTGCGTTGGTCGTACCCTTCACAACATACTTAAGAAGAATTGGGAAGGGCAGTGCGCTCTTTTAAGATTAATGCTGCCGGTAACTATGATTGGCCCCGAACTATCCTCTGATTTGTTTGTTGATTGGAACCATTTAGATCCCTTAAATAACTACTTGAGCAAAAGACCAAGAAGGGCAGCTTTTGATGTAGATTTCGATCTTTCAGAAGGAGGTATCACTTACTATGACGCTATTGGGGTACCTAGGGGGGTGCCTGAAGAGTACAAAATGGCTAATGAGATACTATCAGGATTTGAGTCTATCTTTGTTTGGGTCACTGTCAATAAGAATATCAACAGAATCAATTTTCTCCATTTTTATATTCAGATGTTGCAGAATCTCACCCGGAATGCAATTCAAGGTTTAACCGATGAGCTTTACCAGAATTCTCTTATGACTTATCAGAATCGGCTTGCTTAAGACATGTTTCTTTCAGGATCAACTTTAAAATTCTGGTTCTTACTTTCAGAGCTATTCATGGTCAGGCTCCTCCTTACATCACTGATCTGATCCAGCCTTACACCCCAGCTCGGGCTCTGAGGTCTGTGGATCAGAATCTACTTATGGTTCCACGCACACGGTTCAGAACCAGAGGAGAGAAATATTTTCAGGCTGTTGCTCCTAAGCTTTGGAACAATCTTCCTCTCTCTTTGCGCTTGATGATCTACTGACTCCTTTAAGAAACATCTTAAGATGTTTCTATTTGTTCAGGCTTTTCCTTGATTTTCTGGAACTCCTGTTGTGTTATCAGTTTTATCTTGACCTTTAAAGTATATACTTTATTGAATATTGTTTTGATTGTTTAAGCGCTTTGTGACCCTGGTCTAGAAAAGCGCTATACAAATAAGAATTACTTACTTACTACTTACTTACTTACTGGCTAATAAAGGGGGTGTGTGTTAAATGTTTGGTGATTCTTGTTGCACGGTTCTGCCGAACAACACTGCTGAAGGGGGCTCTGTCCAGATTGCGTTGAATGGGTTAAGATTATTGGCGGAGAAAACAGCTCATGAATCAGGTATAAGCAATCCTGTGTCTGACTATCTGTCTGATCTATTTGGTAAATGGAAGGGGGTAATTATGTCTGTAGGTACTACCCTACTGACTGTTTTTGGAGTCCTAGCACTAGGTTGCTGCTGTGTCATTCCATTACTGAGAAAAATGATTGTTGGAATTCTGCTTTCAACCACTTTCTCAGGTTTCAGTTTCTGTCATTAGTGCTAACCAAATCAAGCATCCCAGAAACCATGGTGACAAGTGGATCTTGAATATCAGATATCAGTTGTTGTATTGTTTCTGCTTTGTCCAGAGAAGGCGATGCTGTTCATCTCTTTCCTATGTTTCAGGACGAGCTCAATGATGCACTGTTGACGGGGGAGTACGTCAACAACGCTTCACCAGACGAGCCGACATCCATGGTCGCTGAAAACGGGGCTGCTGCTTCCTTTTTACCTTAAGAAGTGGATACTGGCTCTATATCAATATATATTCTAACACAATCTTTATTTCAATATAGGCTTATTAGATTTTAGTCAGCTAGTGAATATGTTTGATTTGATTACTTAGCATTCAATTAATCTAGTGCATAATTACAGTAAAGTTGTCATTTCCTTACAGTACTGCAGTTGATACAAAACTCTGCAGCCAGAATTCCGAGCCGCTCCAGTCGTTAAAAGTTTCAACTCGTGAAGAAAAGTCAGTCTTTCATATTTTATTAAGTTCCATAAACATCAATAACTCTTCAGTTGTGATACAAAAAAATGAAAGTAACCAAGTCGACAGTTCTTTGTACAAACACACTGGAACCTTTCAGTCGCCGCCGTAGCTTATTACTGCACTCGGGTGGGAGGAGGCCCCGGGTCCGGGCCGCCCCCCCCTGCGGACTGTACAACAGCGGGAAAAACCCCCAAGAAAGTCTTTTGTCTGATTTCGCACACGGAGACGACGAGAAAAAAGGCAGATGGAAGTTTGGAGTCTTTTCTTCGAGGTAAACGGTTCTGACCCGCCGGGAGGTCCGGTCCCCGACAAGAAGGTCCCTACGAGAGTCGGACCGGTTGGCTACGAGTCTAAGACGCCGGAGACTTGTTGTTGTGTGACCTGGACGGGAGAGAGGGACAGTTGAGAACCCGGAGTCTGTCCCGCAGCACTCGGCAGCCATGTTGGATCGAGTCCCAGAGTTTGACCTTTGACCTTATCCGTCAACGCTCCCCCTCCAGAAGAGTTTGTGCTCACAAACAAACGTGTTTTTTTTTTTTTGAACCAAAACATTCGTCCTTCCAACCGAAGATGACAGTTGCCTTCATTTCCTTAATTCTTCTTTCTAAAATGTTTAACAACAGAAGTGGAACAAAAACCTCTGGAATATAAAACCTGATTAAAAGTTCCAGACTCGCTCGCGGAATAAAAGTCACTTTCTTAAAACCTCAAGCTTTTGGTCACATGGTCAAACACGCCAACATGGCTGCCGCGGGGGTCCTCGGCTCTGACGGACCCACTTGGTGTTTTTTAAGTGCTTATGAGTGTGAGGGAGGCGCAGCTAGAGACCAGAGGCCCCTCTAGGAGCCAGACAACCTGCAAGACACAAGAAGACGGATGGAGACGATCAGAGCTCATGCAGCAGCACAGACACATGAGTACGGACGTCCATCAGTGTCAAACCTAGTTTTTAATTCACCATTATTTAGATTAAAAACAAGTAAATTCAATTAAAGTGAGTTTTTATTTCTCATTTTAATTATTAAAAAACATTCAACTTTTTCCACATAGAGTTTGATGTTTATATTGAATTAAAACGACTAAATAATAAGAATATGTTGGTATAATAGAGTCTCATCGAACTTTCGGCCAATCATGCGACGCACAGACGATCACGTGACCGTTCGATCAAGTTGCTACATTTTATATTAAAATTAAAAGGCTAAAAATGAAATTAATTGAATTTAGAAAATGTAAGTTAATTAATATAAAAAAAGAAAAACTAATTAAAATAATTCATAAATAAAATAATTAAATACATGAAAAAAGTAAAATAAATCAAATTTGATTGAATTCAACCATTCAATGACACTGATACACTTCCATAAAATAGACCGACAGGAGGCGCTAGAATGTAACAAACACACGTGTGAAGTTTTAAAAACGGTTGAGGTCAAACATGATTTTAAAAAAAAAGAAAAAGATCATTAAAATCAAAATCTTTTTTTTTTTTTTCAAATGTTTTCTCCTCGTCAGACATTTTTAAAACCTGGTGAAAAACAACAAAGAGCACAGATGTCACATGACTGGTCATGTGACGCGTCGGCATGATCACGACCACACGCCTCACCTGCTGCCCTTGAAGCTCTTGAGCTTCTGCACGAAGAAGGCCTCCATCACTTCGGCGCAGTGGAAGAACGGCGTGTCGTTGGGGTTGTAGTAGCGACAGTTGTCGAACACTTTGGTGACGTCGGCGACAAACTCCGTCAACTTGCTGTAGTGACGCTTCTGCAGCTGAAGATCCATCGTGGAGAAGTCTGAGGGAGAGAGAGAGTGAGAGGTGGAGGGAGAGAGAGAGAGGTGGAGGGAGAGAGAGAGAGGTGGAGGGAGAGAGAGAGAGTGAGATGTGGAGGGAAAGAGAGAGAGAGAGAGAGGTGGAGGGAGAGAGAGAGAGAGGTGGAGGGAGAGAGAGAGAGAGAGGTGGAGGGAGAGAGAGTGAGAGGTGGAGGGAGAGAGAGAGAGAGAGGTGGAGGGAGAGAGAGTGAGAGGTGGAGGGAGAGAGTGAGAGGTGGAGGGAGAGAGTGAGAGAGGTGGAGGGAGAGAGAGAGAGGTGGAGGGAGAGAGAGAGAGGTGGAGGGAGAGAGAGAGAGAGAGAGAGAGGTGGAGGGAGAGAGAGAGAGGTGGAGGGAGAGAGAGAGTGAGATGTGGAGGGAAAGAGAGAGAGAGAGAGGTGGAGGGAGAGAGAGAGAGAGAGAGGTGGAGGGAGAGAGAGAGAGAGAGAGGTGGAGGGAGAGAGAGAGTGAGGTGGAGGGAGAGAGAGAGAGAGGTGGAGAGAGAGAGAGAGAGAGAGAGGTGGAGGGAGAGAGAGAGAGGTGGAGGGAGAGAGAGAGAGGTGGAGGGAGAGAGAGAGAGAGAGGTGGAGGGAGAGAGAGAGAGAGAGGTGGAGGGAGAGAGAGAGTGAGATGTGGAGGGAAAGAGAGAGAGGTGGAGGGAGAGAGAGAGTGAGATGTGGAGGGAAAGAGAGAGAGAGAGAGGTGGAGGGAGAGAGAGAGAGAGAGGTGGAGGGAGAGAGAGAGTGAGAGGTGGAGGGAGAGAGAGAGAGAGGTGGAGAGAGAGAGAGAGTGAGAGGGAGAGAGAGAGTGAGAGGTGGAGGGAGAGAGAGAGTGAGAGGTGGAGAGAGAGAGAGGTGGAGAGAGAGAGAGAGTGAGAGGTAGAGGGAGAGCGAGAGTGAGAGGTGGAGGGAGAGAGAGAGAGTGAGAGTGAGAGGTAGAGGGAGAGAGAGAGTGAGAGGTGGAGAGAGAGAGAGAGTGAGAGGTAGAGGGAGAGAGAGAGTGAGAGGTGGAGGGAGAGAGAGAGAGTGAGAGTGAGAGGTCGAGGGAGAGAGAGAGAGAGATGGAGGGTCTCACCCATGGGCTCCTTGATCACACGATAGTAGTCCGGGGCGTCGTGAGGGTCCACAGGTTCCAGGAAGGGCCAGGCCATTTTGTGAGACTGGAAAAGACAATTGACATGAAAATCCTCCTAACAGGGTCCGCAGTGGTCAGTAGCTCAGGCGCCGACATGCTAGCAGTGTGGTCATAATGTTATGGCCCACCTGCAGAGAGCGTAGTATTCTCTTCAGACCCTCGTAGTCCTTGTCGGTGAGCGGCGTGAGGACGGTCATGGCGTCCTCGGTGGACTGGCACTGCGGGCACACGTACACGTCGATGTGCGTGGCCTCGCTCTGCAGGATGCCCACGCAGCGCCCGTGGTACCAGTTCTGGCAGCGGTCGCAGCCGATGTAGAACCTGAGGACGGAGGCGAGAGACGTCACTCAGGGTGACTCGTGTGGACCCGGGGTCCGAGGACCTTACTGGGACTCGTCGTAGGGCGTCCTGCAGATGCAGTAGAGCTCCTCGCCGCCGCCCTCTTGTGCTCGCCGGCAGTCGTTGCACACAAAGTCCTCCAGCTTCTTGGCCTCCTTCTCCGTGATGCCCACGCAGGCGCCGTGGAACCAGTTGGAGCAGAGGTCGCAGCCGATGTAGAACCTGGAGGGACAGTCGCGTCATTTTCAACTTCTCGTCAGTGAGACACGTCATGTGACACGTCGACGCACGTTTAAAAATTAACGGTAAACTAGTAAAAAAGTTGTCAAGTTGAGAGACAAATGGACAAATAAGGAATTAAATGACAGACTGACCTCAGTCACTCAAGTACTGACTCAACCCTGGAACCTTATCATCAACAATCACCAGAGTTTCAGTTTTGTCCACATTTAGCTTCAAAGTGTTTTCACTCATTGTTTGATTTCTAGCAAACAATTGACCAAGTTCAGCCTCTGGGGCTCAGTTGGATCAACAGAGCAGTAGAGCTGGATGTCATCAGCAAACATGTGATAAGAAACATCAGGACTGCATGATGTTACTCAGAGGAATCAAGTACAGCAAAAACAATAAAGGACCCAGAACAGAACCTTGAGGGACTCCACACAAAAGATGATTCAGACCTCATTTGACTGACAGGTACACTGAAACTGCCCAGAAAGGTAAGATGAGAACCACAGAACCATTGTAACACAGACCCAGACAGTCTTCATCCCTCAGTCTTCTCAGCAGGATCTGGTTCAACTGTGTCAATGGCTGACGACAGATCCAACAAAACCAGAACCTCATGGTGTCACTGGACACTTTCAGTCAGACTGTCTCCGTAGAAGCCAGACTGAAACTTCTCATGAATGTCGCTCTGATCCAGGAACAGCTGCTCAGAAACCACCTTCTCCAAGATCTTGGACAAGAATGAAGCTTAGATATAGACCTGAAGTTACTGAGGTCAGTCGGGTCTGAGCCTGTTTTTTTGAGTAAAGGCTCCACAATGGTTTAAATGTGGGACGGGAGCGTCAACCATGTTGGTAACTCAGGTGTCAATTACATCAAATACTTGAAGGGCCTACACAGAAGGACATCGGATGAGCAAGAGGAGGGTTTCATCTTCTTCACTAGTGCCGAAATCATAGAGTTGCACTGTTAAAGGAGGACCACAAGGTGGAGACAGGCTCAGTGACAGCAGGATTTTCTCTTCAATCAATTTCGATCAATTTGATTTTGTCAGATAAAAATCTCAACAATCCATTGCCGCCAGCTTCACAGAATTGAATCGTCAAACTTTATTTTTTCGTTTTTAAATGATCTCATTGTATTTTATTTTTATTCGATGGCGTCATCACCACAAACTATTTTTGTGTTGTGTTTGTAAACGCTGGTATCAAGCATGTACTGAGACATAGTCAAGTACTATTTTGACGTCACAGAGGCCCAGAACTCCGGGGTCTGATCCACGAGTGTAAATAATGCTAACGCTAATGCTAACGCTAATGCTGATGTCAACACTAAAAGGATCTGGTGTCGATAACGCTGGACTCACTTGGACTCGTCGTAGGGCGTCTTGCAGACACAGTAGAGTTTGTTGTCTTTGTGATCTTTGGACGCCGACGTCAGCTTCTTCTTCTTCTTGTGTTTGGGCAGACCGGGGTCTCTGTCGGGGTCTCTGTCCCGGTGCTGCCGCTCCTTCTCCTTGTGTCGCTCCTTCTCCTTGTGTCGCTCCTTCTCCTTGAGTCGCTCCTTCTCCTTGAGTCGCTCCTTCTCCGGCTCCTTGTCTCGCTCCCGGACCCGGTCCTTGTCTCGCTCTCGCTTCTTGTCTTTGTCGTGGTGCTTCTCCCGCTCTCGGTGCCGCTCCCTGTCCTCCTCCCTCTTCCTCTTGTGGGAGGAGGAGGAGGAGGAGGAGGTGGGGAGGAGGCTGTGTGAAGGCGGGTGAGGGTGGAGGGACGAGGACTTGGGCGTGGTGGTCTTCAGGGTGGCGGCTGCCGCCTGAGCGATGGCCGTGCGAGCCTTCTCCTTCTCCTTCTGCAGGCGGGTGATGTCGCGCCGCAGCTCCTCCTGGCGGGGACGCGAGGGTGAGTGAATGGAACCGAGGACACCGAGGACCGCGACGCTCACCTGGACTTGCAGTTGCAGCTCCTTGTCCAGCAGGGCTCGCTTCTTGAGGATCTCGGACTTGAGCGTCTCCTTGTGCTTGTAGAGCAGCGCGGTGAGTTTGGTGGCGTTCTGCCGCGAGCGCTTCTGCTCCGACACCTCCTCCTTCCGGCGCCGCTTCGCCGCCTGCTTCTCGTCCTTCTCGATCTTGTCCAGCAGGAACTTCATCACCTGGTTACAAACCATCATCCTGCGGCAGAGACTCGGTTAGAGATCAACTGTGTCGTCAGTCTCGTTGTATAAACAAAGCAGGGCGTGATTACAGCTGGAGGAGTGAAGCCATTATTACGTCATAATGGACTCTCGTAACCTCTCGTTCGCCCAGATTTCAGAGCAACTTTATAAAGTAATACATTGAAAACATGGACATGATGAACTTACTGCTAACTAGATGCTAAAAACAACATTTAAATAAAAGTATACAAATTTCATAATTTGAAATATTAGATTAAATCAACATAATATTCTGATGACACTGATGAATCTCACACTATTTTATAAATGAGAGAGAATCCGACCTGTGGTTCTCCTCGCGCTCAGCAGCAGCAAGACTCTTCTTCTGCCTCAGCAGCTCAGCTGCCGGACTCTTCGGCGCCACCTGCAGACGGAGATGAGAAGTGTCTCCTCGGGTTGATTGGATCTCAGCGAAGACTCTCTCTCACCTGTTTCTGGGCTCCGTCGGCAGAACCGGCTTTCTGTAGGACCCGGTCCTTCTGATCCCTTTTTGTATCCGGTTGCTTCTTCTTCTTTGGTGGTTGTTGATGCTGTAGTTGTTGTAGCTGTTGCTGCTGCTGCTGCTGTTGCTGCTGCATCCTCTGGATCTGTTCCTGGACTCCTGCTGGCGCCTGTATCGTCACCATGTTCTGGATCTGGTGCGTCTGGATCGGACCGCCCGTCTGCTGGATCTGGATAGGCAGCTGCAGTTTGATCTGCTGGGGAATGGACCCGCCCTGCTGCTGCTGCGCCTGGAGCTGGGCCTGGATCTGAGCAGCCATGTGGGCGGGCAGGGCAGACAGCAGCTGGACCGGCTGCTGGATGCCCGGGACCGTGATGAGTTGGTGTCTGATGGGGGACTGGACCTGAATCTGGGGTTGTGCCTGGACTGGAGTCTGGCCCTGAGGCTGGAACTGGACCTGGAGCTTGGCCTGGACTTGAGGCGGTGTTTGGACCTGCAGCTGCTGCTGAGTCGTCGGCGGAGACTGGACCTGAAAGTGAGGCTGACTCTGGACCTGGATCTGGCCCTGCTGTGGAGTGTGAGGGGGGTTCTGTTGCTGAAACTGGACCTGAACTTGGGCTAACTGGGTCTGGGGCTGAATGGGAACCGGGTGCTGGTTCTGCACTTGTGTCTTGAGCTGACCTGGAACCTGTGAGTGGATCTGAGGATGGACCTGTCCCGGGTTTTGGACCTGGGACTGGGTCTGGAACCGTATGTGAGGTTGAATGTGAGCGAGGGTCTGGACCTGTGTCGTGGGCTGGGCTTGCTGGAACTGAACTCGGATCTGGGGGTGGACCTGTGTCTGGTTCTGGATCTGAGCGTGTGGCATCTGCTGCAGCTGCCCAAAGTTTTGAACCTGGATCTGGGCCCTGATCTGGGTTTGAGGCAGGGGGAGCGGATGAGGTTGCAGGGGGGCTGTGGTGGGTTTGACCGATGTGAGCACTGTGGACACAGGAAGTCCGGTCATGTGGACCTGCACCGCCGAGACCGGCAGGTGAGACAGCTGCGGGATGGAACCAGAACCTGGATTCTGAAACTGTGCCTGAGACTGAGGGCAGAGGAGAGTCTGAGTGGGGTCGGAGTTGGGCGCGGGTCCGCTTGGCTGGATCAGTGCTGCCACCTGCTGGGGTGACCGAAGCGGTGACAGGGAAGGGTTCCGAGTGCCCGACTGGTCCAGGAGAGCTGAGCGAGAGAACAGAGAATATTGTTACGAACTACCGACTTCATTTCGCTCATTCTTAGCTTGATTACTCATGTCTGAGAAGATAAACTTTATTGAGGCAACATTTACATTTTTCTACACGTGTAGTCGAGGCCTGTAACCATCGTGTAACCAGTAACCCTCAGTTTCGCTATATAACCAGATGATTCTGTCTCCGTTCAAACACCTCCTAAACCCATCACAGCAAATCCCTTCCATTAGTTATCAGACCCAAGATATTTATTCTAGTAGAAACACTTCAAAAACTCAATCATAGCCAACATAAAATAACTTACATTACCATATTTCTTGGCTATTAACCTAAAATAAACTAAATAAATCAACATTAAACTAGTTTGACCTCAAACTGATTTTATGTGGTTTACTCCGAGAGTCATATCGTAGCTAAACTCCTGGTTTTGTAGTATAACAGCACTCTGTAGTATTGCTTCGGAACGTTTTGTAGTATAACAGCACTCTGTAGCATTGCTCCGGAGAGTTTTGTAGTATTACACTACTCTGGAGTATTTTCCTGGAAAGTTTTTTAGTATTACAGCGCACTGTAGTATTGCTCCTGAAAGTTTTGTAGTATTACAGCGCTCTGTAGTATTTCCCTGGATAGTTTTGTAGTATTACAGCGCTCTGTAGTATTGCCCCGAAAAGTTTTGTAGTATTACAGCGCTCTGTAGTATTTCCCTGGATAGTTTTGTAGTATTACAGCGCTCTGTAGTATTGCCCCGAAAAGTTTTGTAGTATTACAGCGCTCTGTAGTATTGCCCCGAAAAGTTTTGTAGTATTACAGCGCTCTGTAGTATTGCTCCGAAAAGTTTTGTAGTATTACAGCGCTCTGTAGTATTGCTCCGGAAAGTTTTGTAGTATTACAGCGCTCTGTAGTATTGCTCCGAAAAGTTTTGCAGTATTACAGCGCTCTGTAGAATACAGTTAAACTATCGACACCTCACCCCCGTCAGAACATCACATGACCAAAACCCACACGCTCTCATTGGTCAAGTTTATGATTTGGTATCCATGTCACCGTTTACACGTGTAGACGTCGACACCCCTGGTTTGTTAAGTTGTTATGAAGGTGAAAACACACTTTCAGGGGTCAGAGGTCAAGGTGTCAAAGGTGGAGCGTGTACCTGGCACTGACGGTGTTGTGCACGTGGCTGTGACGGGCGTGACCACGGCGGCGTGTAGAGGAACCGGGGCGGTCTCCTGGATGGGCGTCAGAGGTTTGGCCGCGGGCGGGAGGAGGACGTGGGACGAAGCGACCGCCAGGACCGGAGCAGAGACGGGGGCCAGGGCGGGGGTGGGGACCGGGACCTGGGAGGGCAGAGAGTGTGTGAGGTGCCCGGGAACGCTGACCAAAGCCGGTCCAGAACTGACCTGAGTTTGGGTCGCGCTCTGGGACAAGGCTATCGTGTGGACATGGGTTGGGGGGGGCAGAGCTTGCCCAGGTCCTGGGAGGGACAGGGAGGTCTGTGCTGGGAAGGATCCCGGGGTTTGGACCCGAGCGGGGACCAGAGCAGGGTTGGACAGGACCGGTTGTGCCGGGGCCAGGGCGAGTGTTGGGGACGATACGCCAGGTTGTTGAGTGAAAAAATGGTTCTGTGTGGTCGCTGTGGACTGGTGGGTCTGTACAGAACTGGCTTCCTGCTGGACCACCGCCGGTCCCATGTGGGTCTGAACCGGAATGGGCGGGGGATTCTGCTGCAGGGGAGTCGGGAGAGGAGCGACCATGTGGGTGTGGGTTATACCCGAGGGTGTGGTCTGGACCTGGGCCTTGGGGTGGACGGGGGTCATCATGTGCGCCGGGTGGATGGGCGTGGGCTGGGCCGGGGCGAGGGTGACTGTGGTAGACACGGGGGCGGGTGCGAGGATGGGGGTGAAGAGGAACCGCTGGACTTGACCGTTGGGCATGGCTGCCTGCATCAGCTGCTGCCCGGGCCCCGGGACCACCGAGACTCCCTGTGGGATGATCTGGAGCTGGCCCTGGGTCTGGCCCTGACCCTGGATCACCACCGTTAGCCCCGGGTTTCCCGCCTACGAGACCAGACCAAACAGTGTGAATGATGACCTCTTAGACCCTGCTATGTTTCCATAGATCCCACTCACCTGGGCACTCTGGGTCAGCTGCATGAGCTGAGCCATGGTCAGCTTGACCTGACCCTGCTGGGGCCGGGCGGGCTGGGGGGAGGCCCCCGCGGGCGTAGAAGGTAGGGAGGGTCCGGCTCTCTGAGCGTCGGTTGCCGGGACGGTCAGGCCGTGAACCACCTGCTGAGCTCCTGAGACAGAAACAGACGTTGATGAGGAGGTTCAGTGGGACCCGGGGAGGGACTTCCGTAGACACCTTGTTGAGGAGGACCTCTGGCAGGGGGGGTGGACACCTGGGGGTCTGTGCCGCTCTGGGTCACAGTTCTGGCGGGCTACACACAAAGAATCCAGAATTAGGTCCCATCGGGTCAAGTTCTTCTCACCAAGTGAAGGCAAGAACCTGGTTCTGGGGGGACGCGGCAGAACTGGAGGCTCTGATGTTGAGGTTGCCGGTGGTGGGGTGCAGCGTGCTGTAGGTCCGCAGGTTGGCTGGAGGTCCGGACGGGAAAATACTCTGGACCTTCTGTTCGCCTGCAGAGAAGGTTGAGACGTGAGACCCTCAACAAAACATCAGCGTCGTCAGAATATTTACTAATAAAATGTTCAAACTTACATTTTATTTAAACGTATTTGAATCATTGAATTATTCAAATCATTGTTTTGTATATTTAAGCTGGAATTTGTCCTTAATTTTAATAATTAATTTTAATTTAAAAAAAAAAATCCAACACTTTAAAAATTATTATTTTATTTTCTTTACATTTAAAGTTTGTTATTCTAATATCAGTCATGTTCATTATTATTTTTTATTTAATTTTTAAATAGTTTACTGTAAAAATAAATGTAATATCTTCAAAATGTTTGTTTTTTTTGCATAGAATTTTCTGATAATTCTGAATCTAAATTTAATATTTTTAATTATAATTATATTAATAAAGTTTTTATCCATCTTTTTTTAATTCATAGTATTTTAAATTCAATATATAAATGTTGGTATAATAGTGAAACCAGACATTACCAACAGAGCACCGAGCTACTGGATCAAACTTTCAGCCAATCACGCGACACGTGACCATCGCGTGACCATCATGTGACCATCATGTGACCATCATGTGACCATCACGTGACCATCACGTGACCATCACGTGACCATCACGTGACCATCACGTGACCATCACGTGACCATCACGTGACCATCACGTGACCATCACGTGACCATCACGTGACCATCACGTGACCATCACGTGACCATCACGTGACCATCACGTGACCAGCTGACGACACCGACACCTGGACTCACCTGAGCTGCTGCTCGACTGTCCTTGTTTGACCCAGGACGCGAAGGACTGATGGAAGTTCTTGTCCTGCTGCAGCGAGACCGAGGAGCCCAGCTTGGAGGCCAGGACCATCTTAGTCCCGGGCGTGACGGTGCCGGGTCTGAGCTGGGACGCGGGGGTGATGGGCAGGTGGGAGGCGGAGGTGGCAGGGCTGGACAGGGGCGACGCCATGTTGGGTCTGGGCTGCTCCAAGCGTTTCTGTAACGGTTTAAACCATCAGGAAACGATTCCGGTCCGCCCCGGTTTCGAGGCCCTCGTGTTCCGATCTCACCTGCTGGGCCGCCAGGCGGGCCTGCTTCAACTGGTTCTCCAGGTGGGCCTTGACCTCCTCTGCGGTCTTCAGACTGCCCGACTTGGACGAGTCGATGCCCTGAGCCTTCTCCTTCTCCAGCCTAGACCAGGAGCCACATTAGAAAGCGTATAATAGGAAATATAAAATAGCTTTTAATTTTTTAATTATTATTCAAATTAATTTTATCTAAAGATTCTAAATCTAAATTTAAAAAAGGCACTTTTCATATATTTTACAATTGAAAATAAAATGCCATTATTTCATAAAACCATATTAAAATATTTCATTTTATACACATTTAATTAAACAAATATGAAATAAAAGCCAAATTATATTTTAACTGTAAACATAAATATCTTGGTCTAATTAAATGTATTACGGTACTTTTTTAAAACTTTTAATTTAAATTATGTTTAAACAAATCATTGTAGTTAAATAAGTTAAGATAGAAATTGAATTAATTAAAGACTCAATTATTAACTTAAAACTGAAGAAATGAATTGAACTAGTAATAAAATTGTTGACCATCGTTAACGGTCAGTACGTTTGCTTTGACCTCAGCCACATAGAGGGGGTCAGAGGTCACGTCGCCGGTAGGTCTGGTACCTTTCGGCAAAAGCCCGGATCTCCCACAGCTCCAGGTCCTCCTCGGGCACCCAGGTCTCCACGGCGACGGGACCCAGCTGCTTGGTGGGCTCCTGCTTCTTGGGCCTGAGGGCGCTGGAGCGAAGACCTTTCCTCTGGGGGGTCGGGGTCTCTGGGGGACGCGGCGACGGGTCAGAACCGGACAAACGCATGGGATCGTGCGACCGAAGAGGAAACGGATAAGAACCTTTGGGCGTGTCCCGGTTCCCCAGAGGACAGATGATCTTCCGGATGCAGTACTCGGAGCGGATCCCGTGCGGCTCCACGTCTCTCCTGCGGATGATCTCTGTCGTGACGATGTCGGTTTCCGTCGTTTCTGCGAAGCAAAGGCTGGAGTGAAGAGAAGGTTCGGACGGAGAATGACGGACCTGAAGGTTCGTACTCTTGCGTGTGGTTCCCACGCCGGCCGGGGCTTTCACCGCCATGTCGTCCCAGCGCAGACACGCCCAGAGCAGCCGCAGCATCAGGCTGACCCCGGCCAGAGAGTTCATGGTCTGCAGACGGTACCTGGACACAGGTGCGGAGTCATGAGCGTCACCGTTGTATTAACACAGAGCTAACACATTAGCACGAGCTAACACATTAGCAAGAGCTAACACATTAGCACGAGCTAACACATCAGCACGAGCTAACATATTAGCAAGAGCTAACACATTAGCACGAGCTAACACAATAGCACGAGCTAACATATTAGCAAGAGCTAACACATCAGCACGAGCTAACACATTAGCAACAGCTAACACATTAGCAACAGCTAACACATTAGCACGAGCTAACACATTAGCACGAGCTAACATCCATACACAGCCGTTTATGTGTATAAATGTTTTCTTTAACCACTAAATATCGTATTTTCATGAAAGTGTATCAATATTCCAAAGAACTGTATCCATTTTTTTCTTCAGCTTTTAAATCAGATTTATATATATTTTTTTATGGTTTATATTTCCTTAAAGTGTGTATAAAGACAATCTTAATTTTTTTATTACAATTAAAATGCAAATATTCCTGTTGTTTCTTCAGGTTAGATTATGACCCGCAAAATGCCGACGATGACTGAGGACGAGAGGATACAGTGAGTCCAGCAGCTTTTAGAGCTGATGTTTGGACACAACACCAGAGTCAAGTACTGGACAATACTACACATATATACTTGTTACTACACTATCACAACACCAGAGTCAAGTACTGGACAGTACTACATATATATACTTGTTACTACACTATCACAAAACCAGAGTAAAGTACTAGACAATACTACACATATATACTTGTTACTACACTATCACAACACCAGAGTCAAGTACTGGAGAATACTACATATATATACTTGTTACTACACTATCACAACACCAGAGTCAAGTACTGGACAATACTACACATATATACTTGTTACTACACTATCACAACACCAGAGTCAAGTACTGGACAGTACTACATATATATACTTGTTACTACACTATCACAAAACCAGAGTAAAGTACTAGACAATACTACACATATATACTTGTTACTACACTATCACAACACCAGAGTCAAGTACTGGACAATACTACATATATATACTTGTTACTACACTATCACAACACCAGAGTCAAGTACTGGACAATACTACACATATATACTTGTTACTACACTATCACAACACCAGAGTCAAGTACTGGACAATACTACACATATATACTTGTTACTACACTATCACAACACCAGAGTCAAGTACTGGACAGTACTACATATATATACTTGTTACTACACTATCACAAAACCAGAGTCAAGTACTGGACAATACTACACATATATACTTGTTACTACACTATCACAACACCAGAGTCAAGTACTGGACAATACTACACATATATATACTTGTTACTACACTATCACAACACCAGAGTCAAGTACTGGACAATACTACACATATATACTTGTTACTACACTATCACAACACCAGAGTCAAGTACTGGACAATACTACACATATATACTTGTTACTACACTATCACAACACCAGAGTCAAGTACTGGACAGTACTACATATATATACTTGTTACTACACTATCACAAAACCAGAGTCAAGTACTGGACAATACTACACATATATACTTGTTACTACACTATCACAACACCAGAGTCAAGTACTGGACAATACTACACATATATATACTTGTTACTACACTATCACAACACCAGAGTCAAGTACTGGACAATACTACACATATATACTTGTTACTACACTATCACAACACCAGAGTCAAGTACTGGACAATACTACACATATATACTTGTTACTACACTATCACAACACCAGAGTCAAGTACTGGACAATACTACACATACAGTGCCTTGCGAAAGTTTCGGCCCCCTTGAACCTTTCAACATTTCGCCACATTTCAGGCTTCAAACATAAAGATATAAAATTTTAATTTTTTGTCATGAATCAACAACAAGTGGGACACAATCGTGAAGTGGAACGAAATTTATTGGATAATTTTAACTTTTTTAACAAATAAAAAACTGAAAAGTGGGGCGTGCAATATTATTCGGCCCCTTTACTTTCAGTGCAGCAAACTCACTCCAGAAGTTCAGTGAGGATCTTTGAATGATCCAATGTTGTCCTAAATGACTGATGATGATAAATAGAATGCACCTGTGTGTTATCAAGTATCCGTATAAATGCACCTGCTCTTTGATAGTCTCAGGGTTCTGTTTAAAGCGCAGAGAGAACCATGAAGACAAAGGAACACACCAGGCAGGTCCGAGATACTGTTGTGGAGAAGTTTAAAGCCGGATTTGGACACAAAAATATTTCCCAAGCTTTAAACATCTCAAGGAGCACTGTGCAAGCAATTCTATTGAAATGGAAGGAGTATCAGACCACTGCAAATCTACCAAGACCCGGCCATCCCTCCAAACTTTCATCTCAAACAAGGAGAAGACTGATCAGAGATGCAGCCAAGAGGCCCATGATCACTCTGGATGAACTGCAGATAACTACAGCTGAGGTGGGAGAGTCTGTCCATAGGACAACAATCAGTCGTGCACTGCACAAATCTGGCCTTTATAGAAGAGTGGCAAGAAGAAAGCCATTTCTCAAAGATATCCATAAAAAGTCTTGTTTAAAGTTTGCCACAAGCCACCTGGGAGACACACCAAACATGTGGAAGAAGGTGCTCTGGTCAGATGAAACCAAAATCGAACTTCTTGGCCACAATGCAAAACGATATGTTTGGCGTAAAAGCAACACAGCTCATCACCCTGAACACACCATCCCCACTGTCAAACATGGTGGTGGCAGCATCATGGTTTGGGCCTGCTTTTCTTCAGCAGGGACAGGGAAGATGGCTAAAATTGATGGGAAGATGGATGGAGCCAAATACAGGACCATTCTGGAAGAATTCCTGTTGGAATCTGCAAAAGACCTGAGACTGGGACGGAGATTTATCTTCCAACAGGACAATGATCCAAAACATAAAGCCAAATCTACAATGGAATGGTTCACAAATAGACGTATCCAGGTGTTAGAATGGCCAAGTCAAAGTCCAGACCTGAATCCAATCGAGAATCTGTGGAAAGAGCTGAAGACTGCTGTTCACAAACGCTCTCCATCCAACCTCACTGAGCTCGAGCTGTTTTGCAAGGAAGAATGGGCAAGAATTCCAGTCTCTCGATGTGCAAAACTGATAGAGACATACCCCAAGAGACTTGCAGCTGTAATTGCAGCAAAAGGTGGCGCTACAAAGTATTAGCGCAAGTGGGCCGAATAATATTGCACGCCCCACTTTTCAGTTTTTTATTTGTTAAAAAAGTTTAAATTATCCAATAAATTTCGTTCCACTTCACGATTGGGTCCCACTTGTTGTTGATTCTTGACAAAAAATTAAAATTTTATATCTTTATGTTTGAAGCCTGAAATGTGGCGAAATGTTGAAAGGTTCAAGGGGGCCGGATACTTTCGCAAGGCACTGTATATACTTGTTACTACACTATCACAACACCAGAGTCAAGTACTGGACAATACTACACATATATACTTGTTACTACACTATCACAACACCAGAGTCAAGTACTGGACAATACTACACATATATACTTGTTACTAAACTATCCCTATATATTGTATCCTTGAATCATGACACATAACAACACATCGAGACGACCTCACTGACCTCCAGGTGATGCTGAAGGTGGGTCTGGGTGAGGGGTAGGGCCAGATATCAGGGGCTGGTTTGGCGTTGTAGCTGAAGATGGGCACCTCCCTGATGCCGGCCCGCCGGGCGAGCCTCTTCAGGTCGTCGTTGGGGAGGATGAAGATGCTCTTCTTGCTGCTCTTGGTGACAAACTTGCGGTAAGAAGGCAGCGCCGTTCCGGACCGGGACTTCTTGGACTTGGAGTACTTGAGGAGGCTGACTCGGTCTTTGGTGGTGTACTCCTTACTGATGGTGCTGCTGGTTCTGGTCTTCTGGGTCTGAGAGTCTGGAGGGCGGGGAATAGACTTGGAGCTGGTGTCGTGGTTCACGGTGCTTTTGGGCCCGTCACTCTCCAGCGAGTGGTTTTCCAGCTTTGGAACCTTGAGAGGAGGAGGACCATCGCCGTCGGACCCGTCGTTCCGGGCCACGTTCCCATTCACCAGCGACTTCACTGGATCCTTCACCTGATCCGACCTGGAGTCCGAGGCGTCGCCATTCATCTGCAGGCCGGTCTTGTCCGGATCGCCCTCCGCGTGGTTCTGCTCCATCTCCTCGAAGCCGCGTTTCTTCGAGCCCTCCTCCATCTGGACCACCGGTTTGGACTCGGGCACACAGTTCGTGATCAAGGATCCTCCGTTGAGTTCTTTGTGGGTCTCCGCCTGCTCCAGACCGAAGTCCAGCTTCTTAACCACCGGGTCGCTCTCCTCCTTCTTGACCGCCGGAGTGGCCTCCTCCGCCTTCACCCGGGAGGTCCGGACCTGCAGCGCCGCCTGCCTCAGGCGCTCCAGGCGCTGCTTCTCCTCCAGGGTGAACTGCTTGACCCGGCGCTCCAGGAGAGCGTCCAGCTTGCAGGGCTTCACCTTCTTCTTGTAGGCCGTGCGCAGCTGGAAGCCCTCGCTGACGTTGACCACGTCGGAGAAGAGCGCGGAGGAGGCCGGCTCCTCCTGCTGGTCCTTCTGCGACGAGGTCTGGTCCACGGGGAGACGGTCTGCACGAGGAGGTCAGAAGAGCTCACAAGACTGCACGTTTGAACATTTCAAAAGTCGAACCTTCAACTGAAGCCACGGTGACGTCCGTCTCCATCTTCTCCTCCACATCCTTCCCTTCTTCATCGTGTCCGTTCTCCTCAGGACTCTTGGTCGCGTCTTCTCCGTTAACTGGAGGATCTTTCTCCTCCTGCTGGACTTTTGATGCTTCGGCTTCTCGATTGATTTTAGCTGCGAACAAACACATGTTGACGATAAGATAAGACATCGTTCTTTCCACACAAGATGGTATAATTACATTAATAAATATGAAAAAACTCCTTTAACAGAAACGATAAAAAACAACAATGAATACCATATTATAATATATAAATAAAATAATAAAACAATGAATACCATATTATAATAAATAAAATAATAAAACAATAATGAATACCATATTATAATAGATAAATAAAATAATAAAACAATGAATACCATATTATAATAGATAAATAAAATAATAAAACAATAATGAATACCATATTATAATAGATAAATAAAATAATAAAACAATAATGAATACCATATTATAATAGATAAATAAAATAATAAAACAATGAATACCATATTATAATAGATAAATAAAATAATAAAACAATAATGAATACCATATTATAATAGATAAATAAAATAATAAAACATAATGAATACCATATTATAATAGATAAATAAAATAATAATACAATAATGAATACCATATTATAATAAATAAATAAAATAATAAAACATAATGAATACCATATTATAATAGATAAATAAAATAATAAAACAATAATGAATACCATATTATAATAGATAAATAAAATAATAAAACAATGAATACCATATTATAATAAATAAAATAATAAAACAATGAATACCATATTATAATAAATAAAATAATAAAACAATGAATACCATATTATAATAAATAAATAAAATAATAAAACATAATGAATACCATATTATAATAGATAAATAAAATAATAAAACATAATGAATACCATATTATAATAGATAAATAAAATAATAAAACATAATGAATACCATATTATAATAGATAAATAAAATAATAAAACAATGAATACCATATTATAATAAATAAATAAAATAATAAAACAATGAATACCATATTATAATAGATAAATAAAATAATAAAACATAATGAATACCATATTATAATAGATAAATAAAATAATAAAACATAATGAATACCATATTATAATAGATCAATAAAATAATAAAACAATGAATACCATATTATAATAGGTAAATAAAATAATAAAACATTAATGAATACCATATTATAATAGATAAATAAAATAATAAAACAATAATGAATACCATATTATAATAGATAAATAAAATAATAAAACAATAATGAATACCATATTATAATAGATAAATAAAATAATGAATACCATATTATAATAGATAAATAAAATAATAAAACAATAATGAATACCATATTATAATGGATAAATAAAACAATAATGAATACCATATTTTAATGGATAAATAAAATAATAAAACAATGAATACCATATTATAATAAATAAATAAAATAATAAAACATAATGAATACCATATTATAATAGATAAATAAAATAATGAAACAATAATGAATACCATATTATAATAGATAAATAAAATAATAAAACAATAATGAATACCATATTATAATAGATAAATAAAATAACAAAACAATAATGAATACCATATTATAATAAATAAATAAAACAATAATGAATACCATATTATAATAGATAAATAAAATAATAAAACATAATGAATACCAAATTATAATAGATAAATAAAATAATAAAACAATAATGAATACCATATTATAATAGATAAATAAAATAATAATACAATAATGAATACCATATTATACTGGATAAATAAAATAATAAAACAATAATGAATACCATATTATAATAGATAAATAAAATAATAAAACAATAATGAATACCATATTATAATATATAAATAAAATAATAAAACATAATGAATACCATATTATAATAAATAAATAAAATAATAAAACATAATGAATACCAAATTATAATAGATAAATAAAATAATAAAACAATAATGAATACCATATTATAATAGATAAATAAAATAATAATACAATAATGAATACCATATTATACTGGATAAATAAAATAATAAAACAATAATGAATACCATATTATAATAGATAAATAAAATAATAAAACAATAATGAATACCATATTATAATAGATAAATAAAATAATAATACAATAATGAATACCATATTATAATAGATAAATAAAATAATAATACAATAATGAATACCATATTATACTGGATAAATAAAATAATAAAACAATAATGAATACCATATTATAATAGATAAATAAAATAATAAAACATTAATGAATACCATATTATAATAAATAAATAAAATAATAAAACATAAAGAATACCATATTATAATAGATAAATAAAATAATAATACAATAATGAATACCATATTATACTGGATAAATAAAATAATAAAACAATAATGAATACCATATTATAATAGATAAATGAAATAATAATACAATAATGAATACCATATTATACTGGATAAATAAAATAATAAAACAATAATGAATACCATATTATAATAGATAAATAAAATAATAAAACAATAATGAATACCATATTATAATAAATAAAATAATAAAACAATAATGAATACCATATTATAATAGATAAATAAAATAATAAAACAATAATGAATACCATATTATAATAAATAAATAAAATGATAAAACATAATGAATACCATATTATAATGGATAAATAAAATAATAAAACATAATGAATACCATATTATAATAGGTAAATAAAATAATAAAACAATAATGAATACCATATTATAATAGATAAATAAAATAATAAAACAATAATGAATACCATATTATAATAGATAAATAAAATAATAATACAATAATGAATACCATATTATAATAGATAAATAAAATAATAAAACATAATGAATACCATATTATTATGGAAAAATAAAATAATAAAACAATAATGAATACCATATTATAATAGATAAATAAAATAATAAAACATAATGAATACCATATTATAATAGGTAAATAAAATAATAAAACAATAATGAATACCATATTATAATAGATAAATAAAATAATAAAACATAATGAATACCATATTATAATGGATAAATAAAATAATAAAACATAATGAATACCATATTATAATAGATAAATAAAATAATAAAACATAATGAATACCATATTATAATAGATAAATAAAAATAATAAAACATAATGAATACCATATTATAATAAGTAAATAAAAATAATAAAACAATAATGAATACCATATTATAATAGATAAGTAAAATAATAAAACATAATGAATACCATATTATAATAGATAAATAAAATAATAAAACAATAATGAATACCATATTATAATAGATAAATAAAATAATAAAACAATAATGAATACCATATTATAATAGATAAATAAAATAATAAAACAATAATGAATACCATATTATAATAGATAAATAAAATAATAAAACAATAATGAATACCATATTATAATAGATAAATAAAATAATAAAACATAATGAATACCATATTATAATAGATAAATAAAAATAATAAAACATAATGAATACCATATTATAATAAGTAAATAAAAATAATAAAACAATAATGAATACCATATTATAATAGATAAGTAAAATAATAAAACATAATGAATACCATATTATAATAGATAAATAAAATAATAAAACAATAATGAATACCATATTATAATAGATAAATAAAATAATAAAACAATAATGAATACCATATTATAATAGATAAATAAAATAATAAAACATAATGAATACCATATTATAATAGATAAAAATAATAAAACATAATGAATACCATATTATAATAGATAAATAAAATAAAACATAATGAATACCATATTATAATAGATAAATAAAATAAAACAATAATGAATACCATATTATAATAGATAAATAAAATAATAAAACATAATGAATACCATATTATAATAGATAAATAAAAATAATAAAACATAATGAATACCATATTATAATAGGTAAATAAAAATAATAAAACAATAATGAATACCATATTATAATAGATAAATAAAATAATAAAACATAATGAATACCATATTATAATAGATAAATAAAATAATAAAACATAATGAATACCATATTATAATAGAAAAATAAAATAATAAAACATAATGAATACCATATTATAATAGATAAATAAAATAATAAAACATAATGAATACCATATTATAATAGATAAATAAAAATAATAAAACATAATGAATACCATATTATAATAGATAAATAAAATAATAAAACATAATGAATACCATATTATAATAGATAAATAAAATAAAACAATAATGAATACCATATTATAATGGATAAATAAAATAATAAAACAATGAATACCATATTATAATAAATAAAATAATAAATACCATATTATAATAAATAAATAAAATATTAAAACAATAATACGATAAAATCAATAATGATGATTGGCTATTTGAGTATTAATAAAACAATTATTCAAACAATAATAAATACTAAAATATAATCAAAATAACAAGATGAATATGTAAATAGTAATACAATAAAAGCAGTAATAACAGAAACAACAATGATTCTTAAATAAAACAATAATAAATAATATAATAATAACAAGATAAATAGGTAAATAGTAATACAATAAAAGCAGTAATAACAAAAACAACAATGATAATTAAATAAAAACAATAATAAACACAGTATCAATAAATATAAAACAACACAGTCCACAAGTAAAGTGAGAGCTATAAACACAAAAATAAACAAACCCTCCAGGTCTTTGCGGTAGTTGACGTTGGTATTTCCTGGCAGACGGGGAACGAAGCGAGGGACGTGGGTCTTACTGACCCAGCTCCAGCCCCCGTAACCCGTCACCCGGTACTCCTCCCCCTTCTGCTTCCACACCTGGACACCAGCGACGAGACTGTAGTCTTCCACGGGCACTCAGCACACACACGGGTCTGGTTTACCTGGTGCTTGATGGGGATGGTGTACTTGACCCAGGTGGCCTGCTGCAGCGTCTCCTCGTCCTCCAGCTTCTTCTCGCGCTTCTTCACCTTCTCCTTCTCCTCGCGCTCCATGGAGGTCATGCGGTGAAGCCTGGACCGAGAGAGACCGGATGGTGATGATCCGCCTCCAGGCGAGAGAGGAGAACCCTTACCTGGTGTGACCCAGAGACTCCTTCCAGACGGCCAGCGTGACCACGGGTTTGATGGCGCACTCCAGGATGGCCAGAGCCAAGGCGAACTCCCGCGCCTTGCTGCACATCTGCACCGCCTTGTTCCAGTTGATCCTGCGGGACGAGAAGCTTCAGCACCAGCGGCTCCGGACCCGAGGCTCTCGCATGACATTTGACAATTCAAATGTTCCAACTCAAATGTTTTTAACCCTCATCTCAGGGTCAAGGTGACCCAGAGGCCCAAAAACAAACCCATTTTTGGTATCCCTTGTGTTATCTTAGGGTCAAGGTGACCCAGAGGCCCGGAAACAAACCTATTTTTGGTATCCCTTTTGTTATCTTAGGGTCAAGGTGACCCAGAGGCCCGGAAACAAACCTATTTTTGGTATCCTTTGTGTTGTATCAGGGTCAAGGTGACCAAGAGGCCTCAAAACAAACGTATTTTTGGTATCCATTGTGTTATCTCAGGGTCAACGACCTCCACCACTGCACTTTGAATATTTTTTTTCAATAATTAAATTTAATTATTTGGATATTGAATAGTTAAATATGTTTTTATTTAATAATTCATAGGAAAATTAATAGGTGAAATTGTTTCTTTAATTGTATTATTATTTTATTATTTTTATTTATTTATTTGAATAATTTAATAATGCCTAAATTGTTTGTTATAATTCATTAAATTTTTGTTTTGTTTTGTTTTTTTTAAATATTGAATTAAATCATTTTTACATTGAAAGGTAACATTTGTCAGTTTTTTTATCATTTATTTTCAAAGTTAATTTATATATATTTTTACTTGATATAGTTTTAATTCCATACTTTTTTTTATTCAGTCTTTTAAATTCAATATACAACAGTCAGACAAAACCAACAGAGCACAGAGCTACTGGATCAAACTCTCAGCCAATCAAATGAATAAGTGATGTTAAGTCATGCACATGTGCGCGACCCCGACACACCTGCGCGACCCCGTACCTGTGCGAGGCCCAGTTGGGGTGCATGAAGGGCGGCGGCACGTTGGTCTCCAGCTGGGTGATGGTGAGCCGCAGCGTGTTGACGGTGACGCCGCGCGACCCGTACACGGTGCCGCTCCACTTGAACTCGGAGGCCGTGGTCAGGCTGAACTTGTGCGACAGGTGGCGCCGCTTGTCGTGGTCCTCGCGGTGCTGGTGCTTGTTGAGCGCCAGCACGTTGGTGCTGTACTGGTTGTGGTAGACCCGGTACTTGCCCTCCTGGCCCAGCTTGAACAGGCCCTGCGGCGCCGGAGCCTCTCGCCGGAACAGGTTGAGGAACGAGGACTCGGAGTCCGAGCGCGAGGGCGACGACTGGAACACACCAGGAATTATTTTACCGACGACTTTCTTGGCGAAGACGGTTCCAGAAACCCGAGCGCTCACTTCTTTGCTGCCTCTGGCGGGTTGTGGGTTCGACTCCGGGCCGCCCTTGTTCATCTTCAGGTTGTACTCTTCTGTCAATCACAGCACAGGTAAGAGGCGGTCCTGGACCCGTGGACTCGTCGCTCACCTGTTCCGTCCTGGCTGGTGAAGGAGGAGCGCGAGGACGGGTCGTGCAGGTCACACGGCTCGCACTTCCTCGCGGCGGCGCCGGACTCCGGGGCGACCGGGGTTTGTGCGGGTCTGTCTTCTGGACTTTGGCCGTCCCCTCCAGGGTTCAGGTCCTCGACTTTGAAAGGAAGGAAGAGTCGACGAGTGAGTCATGTTTCGTTTTATAATCACTGATCAACAACTTGTTTCTCGTCAAATGTGTGTCATTTTGATTGACACGTGTCACTCGGTGCCGAGATAACGAGGTCGGGCGACACCTGGGACTTCCTGACAGGAAACCTCCCAACTGAAGAACCACAAACCCAGAAAATGAAGCGGGTCGTGGCTTCACAGAGCATGAGAGCGCCGTGAAGTCTGATCTTCACGGCGCTCGTTTCGGGGTCAACCGTGAACGACCTTGGAGGTTCTGCCAGTACCTCTGTCCTGCCGTGTCTCCGCGGGAGACCCTTCACCTCCCTGTGACCCCTGCTGTGACCCGGACGACTCCTTCGCGGCCGAATCCGGCTCCTGTGCGGCCGAGGCGACGTTCGAGTCGTGGTTCTCCCGGTCAGCAGGGGGCGCCGAGGCTTCTGCGTGGTGGAGATCAAACGTCATTCTCCGCAGAAGTCGAGGTGAAGACCGGAGGCTGATCTACCTGCCGAGGCCTCCTGGGCCTGGAGCGCCTTCGTCTCCTCAGGCGTGGATCCGGCGTCCGTCTTCAGAGGCGCTTCTCGCCGCCGCTTCTCCTCCTCGGCTGCTCGCCGGACCTTCAGTCGCACCTGGACTTCTTCTGGAAACAGGAGGAAGGAGCAGAGTTGAGGATGAGACACACGATCAGATCTCCACCAGACAAGAGCATCATCTTCACCATTAGCAACAGTGAGGTAGGCCTTGGAGCCGCCGCGAGCTCTGCTGGTCAGCTCCTCCGTGACGTCCATGTGCGCGAGGACTTCCTCCTTCATCTCCTCCAGGGTGGCGCAGAGGTCCGACTCCCAGTACTCCTTGTCCAGACACCACGAGAGCTCCTCCAGCTGGCTCCTGGTGCTGTAGTACCAGATCTTCTTCTTCTCGTGCTCGCCGTCCTCCTCGCTGCAGAGCAGACGTGACATTTAGAATCATCTCCATTCAAACATCTAGCAAACACTTTTCTGCTCCTCAAAACCACCGACGACGGTTTCTTTCTCGTCCTCATCTAAATGTAAAGTATTAACAGAGTATCGCTGGAGTTCGTTTGCTTCTCTCACGGCTCCTACCACGCAGTTCTTGGACTCAAAAATGACCACAATGCATTGCTCTGTGTCCGGACCAAGATCGTTTTTTTATTTTTGTCCATCATAATAAAAATAAATAAAGACGTTTGTAGCTCAAATATTCATCGAGTTTTAAAGGTCTTGTCTTTCTTTTTAGCTCAAACAAAATGACACCAACTCCATGAAAGCTTCTTAAACAATTAATCATTTAAATTAAATTTACATTTTTATCGTTCATTTTTTAAATATTCGTCACCATTTTATATCGGTTACTTCAGCTAGTTTCCATTAAACATTATATAAAGATTATTCAAAAAACTTCACTTTCACTCCTGTTGCATGGAGAAATATATATATATATATATATATATATATATATATATATACACACAAACACACACATTACTGGATTCTTTATATGAATGACATTTGAAAATGTACTGAGTTAGAATAATAAAATGATTCTTGAATATTTTAACTATTTGCAGTTTTGTTGAAACCAAAGAATATTAAATTAATTTATTGTTTTTAATAAAATGCTAATAAAGCAATTAGCCTTTATAGACACTTTAACTCGGGCGACTTTAAAAACCCAAAATAAAAGTCCCTTTTGTTACTCGAATGTTTAACATCGATGACTGAAGCGAGAAGATACGAAACATTATCAACACAAAAAGCGAGTCAATAAATACTGAACTTTAAATAAACACTTAAGACATGTACTTTAAAAAATGTTTTCTGTTCCTTGTATATTATTGAGAAGTTAAAGCAGGTGCGGGAGGACAAGGAGGTTGAGCTGCTGTTACAAGTCACTCGACAACTTATCCACAAAACAAGTCAATTCCCTTTCCTGGTCCAAATGATAGTAAGTAAGTAATATTTATAGATCGCTTTTTCCAGACCAGGGTCACAAAGCGCTTAACCAATCAAAACAATACTCGTTAAAATATATACTTAATGGGAGAACATCTTTAGGTCTAGAAGTCACTGAGACAAATATCGGAGCGAATACTTGAACTGCTTTATTTGGTATTTCTGATCGACCTCTAACCAAAAGGATGTAGTAGCCTTTGCGTGGTTCTTGAAGAGATGAAACCACCAGCAGCTCCATCACACACATCGTGGCTGAAAGAAGTTCTCAGCAACTTAACATTTGAACAAAAATAACTAAAAATACGTCACACTTTAAGAGGGTCCAGCACCAGGTTCAAAAGGATGTGTGGACCTTTTCTGGTCACTTGACCGTCACCTCATGAAGGTCTTTCCTTTTATTTCTGGTTTATCATAATGCTCGCTTAGATTGACAATGTTATTATCTACAGGATGTGGTGTGTGTGTGTGTGTGTGTGTGTGTGCGGAACAGGAATGTTTTGTTTGTGTTTTTCTTTCTTTTTTTTGTTGTTTTGTTTTTATTTTGTGTTTTAGTTCTTTTTTATCTTTTCTGTTAATTATACAAGTATGTATCATTACATCTTTTCATATTGTTTTATGAATATACTTTATATGTTTGAGTGTGTGTGGATATATATATATATATATATATACTTTTTTTACAGCTGCAAAAATGTTTTTTCTCTTCTTCTGATGGACATTTTTTTTCTTTCATATTTTTTATCTTCTCTGTGTATCAAACCATTTAAACTGTTGACCTGAACTGGTTGTTTTATGTAAAAAAAAAAAAATCAATAAACAAATATCTTATATATATACATATATATATATATCTTGATCCAGATCACAGTTCAGGT
The DNA here is from genome assembly GCF_982586985.1 of Callionymus lyra. Classification (NCBI taxonomy): domain Eukaryota; kingdom Metazoa; phylum Chordata; class Actinopteri; order Syngnathiformes; family Callionymidae; genus Callionymus; species Callionymus lyra. The sequence continues at coordinate 5,142,288 of NC_141832.1, read as the reverse complement.
GAGACGTGATACGTTTGTTATGCTGTTATCTTGAACATCACACGTCATCCTCGGTCAGACACGTCACTCTATTGTTATCTGTGTAATGACATTAGACAGATAACAAGTGCCTGGTTCTGCACTCAAGTGTTTTTCCCCCCCGACACGCATCATGTGATGATCAGAGGAGGATGAAGAAGTCCACACTCACACTATGATCCTTCGGTTCAGGAACCAGTACTTCCTCTGGTGTCGGTCGTACCCGATGGGCTCCTGGCGGATGTAAGGTTTGTTCTTCTGCACCTCGGCCACGCAGTCCGTGACCCCGGGCACCTGGTGCGCCACGCAGATCTCGCACTGCCACTCGTCCTCCGGCACCTCGGTGAGCGGGGGCCGCACGCACTCCAGGTGGTAGACCGCCGAGCAGGTCTCGCAGCAGAGCAGGTCGCCCAGGCGGTGGCACACGCGGCAGTGGTCGTCGTACTGCATGACGCCGTCGGACATCAGCTCCTCGCGGGCGATGTTGGTGGTGAGAACCTGATCCACCAGGAACTGCAGGACTCGGATCTTGGACTCCAGGGGCCCGTACGGATACTCGTCCACCACCAGGTGGCGCAGGACGTGGTGGCTCTCCCTGTCGCTCTCGCAGTAGGCCCGCAGCACCTCCGGCCACGTCATGCCGTCGATGAAGTACAGCGTGGAGTTGACGCTGTCCTTCAGGTCGGCGGGTCCGAACGTGGTGTTGGACGTGTCCTCCTCGCGCAGGATGACCTTGAGGAGGGAGATGTGCATCTCCGCCATCAGCGTGCACTGCTCCTGCCCCGTCAGCGCCGCGCAGAAGTCCTCGAAGCGGAAGGGCGAGAGCCGGAGCACCGCGCTGAAGTTGCGCAGCACCTCGTAGATGGAGTTGGCGTTCAGAAGCTCCTCGTTGGGCACCAGGAGGTCCTCCGAGGTGGCGGGGAGCTCCAGGGGGGGGATGTTTTCCAGGATGGGGGTGCGGGGTCGAGGAGCACGACCCCTTCTCCTGCCTGCAGGCGAAGAGAAAACCCGAGTTATAGTTTTGATTACGCACCTGAGAGTCGTCCTAAAGCTTGGCGAGTTTTGTTGATATATTTTTATAAAATTAGATTTATTTCGATACACGTTGATCGAGTTGATTTTGTTTCTTTTGTTTCTACAAAGCACTAGAATTTGTCATGTTTCGCTTTTCATTTTCATTATTTGCAGCTTTGAATTTGAAAAGAAAATCTAGAATTTGCTTTAAAAAAGTAATTTATCGTTGAAAATGTTCAATTATATGAATATAAATAAAAACTATGGCCTACTTCATTTTAGTCAAGACTTATTTTAAGTTTAAGCTCCTTAAAGAGCTTTATTTCAAATCAAGTCCTCCTGTATTTCATTATCCATGTTTACATTTCTTTATTTGAACATTTGTTTTCACGAAGCAGTCGAGGAAACGTGTTTATTATCATTTCATTACCGTTAAGTGTCGTAGAAGTGATCGACAAAACTACGTGTGTATTGTAGATTAATATTCAGCCTTAAAACTAATTAATATTAGGAAATATGACTCATTCTTCCACATGATAACAACACAATAATAAGATATACATGTAGCTTGAATGCACTGCTTCAAGTTTTCATTTGTTCCACTCAAGGAAAAAAGGTTGTTAATCAGTAATAACTTAAAACCTAAAGATGATGATGAACAAGTACTGACCACTGCAGAGTAACAAAACACACCTGCATCCATTCATACTCACTTAGATCTGCGGTTATAATAGTAACGAGTCTTGTTTATATTAACTCAATTAAACAAAAGCGTTAACGTGTCGCATGTCAACATGTAGCATAGTTAGCGGTAACTAAGCTAAAAACAAACTCCAGCTAGAGCTGCTATGCTAGTCAGAGACATTAATTAAACGTTTAACTCAATGTAATATCATTAAATAACGAGTTTCCATGTTTTAACTCGCAGTTCTAGACGAGAAAGGTTTCAGTAAAACAACGTTTACATCTTTTGTTTACTTTCCATTCCAGCTAATTGACTTGCTAATGCTAGCATGTTAGCAGCTAACTTCTCCTCCTGGTCCGGAGCTCACGCCCGGGGACCGGGACCGGTGCTGCTGAGGCTCGGGTGACCCGGCGGGTCCTGCAGGTGTGCGAGGGTCTGGTCTCTCACCTGCAGGACCCGCCGGGCCTTCATTCACTCTCACTCTCTCTCTCCATTTTGAAGGCAGCAGCTTCATACTCGAGCATCTCTCGGTGCTCGGGGGTCCGGGGCTCGTACCTGCGGTGCTGGCCTGACTCCTGGAGCTGCTCTCGGTGCAGGAGCTGGCATCATCCTGCACCTCCTCCACCTCCTCCTCTTCTTCCTCCTCCTCGTCCGCTCGCAGAACATCTTCCTCCTCCAGCCCGTCCGAGTCCTCCTTCAGGGCCTCCTCCTCCTCCTCCTCCTCCTCCTCGGACGGAGGCTCCTCGGCGAACTCCTCGGACCTGAGGCTGACCGCGTCGTCGTCCTCGTCGCTCTCGTGGTCGTCGTAGACCACCGCCTTGTGGGGCGCGGGTCTCTTGGCTCCGCGACCCCCTCTGCCTCCCCTGCCTCTGCCGCCTCTGCCTCGTCCTCTGCCCCGCGACGAGCCGACGGCTCCGGCTCTCTTCCTCTTGTGGCTCGGGTCCCGCACGGGGCTGTCCGGCTCCTCGTCGCCGCTGTCCCTCACCCGGGGCTTGATGTTCCTGCGGGGTCTCAGCCCGCGGGTGGTCGCGGGCTCCTCGGCGGGCGGCGGTGCGGGCGGCCTGCCTCTCTTGCCTCGCATCTTATCTTCTTACGGTCACAACTGGGTCGCGGAGGCGCGAGAATGGAGGGGCCCCCACGAGGCGGTGCGGGGGGGCGCGGTGATCCAGTGACGCAAGAAGGGGGGTCTTCTCGGCGTAAAAACGGGGGTCTGGAAACTGTGGCCCGGTGCGTCCGCTCTCGCTGCTCACGGAGACGCCATCTTTCTTCTGTTGAACAAACAGCGGGGCCTAGCAGCGCGGTCACGTGACTCCGCCGCCTGCAGCCCCCGTGGCAAAAACAGTTTTGTGTTCGAGTTCATTTATATTTTGTACTTTTTATTATTAGTTTTGAGGAGTTTACTCATTATTTGTTACGCCACTTTAGAAACTTTGATCCATCGTTTTAATTATAGAGACGTTAAAAACAAGTGACGTTTTCGAATATTGAATCTTCTTCCACTTGAAACAATAATAAATATCATTTTTTTAATACATAACTACTCATTATTATCATCATCAAACAAATAATTCTTATTCGACTATTAAGATTTTCGCGATTTATTTTTCTCTAATAAATATTTACTTCAGCGGTGATATTATTAAATGATTAAACAAATATATGTTGTTGCTAAAAGAAAAAACACCAAATTCTCGAGTCAAATATTTATTACAAGCACTTTACGTTCATCGCATAGCGTGTAAAAGTTTAGGCTTTTATATCTACAGTTGAGATGCGCCGTCATGAGTTGTCGTGGCCGAGTGGTTAAGGCGATGGACTAGAAATCCATTGGGATCTTCCCGCGCAGGTTCGAATCCTGCCGACAACGAAAGTTTTTTTTTTCAACCGTCAGACCTGGAATTAAAAACAAATCTCATGTTTTTATACATTTATTTATTACAGTTTGCGAAGTCGAGACGATCCACATTTAACGAGAATGTTTTCTTTATTTAGAATGTTTAAAATAAATAATCCAATAGCGCCATCTACTGTTCATTGCGGTAATACATGAATTTATTGATGATCCGCGCGGGAAAGTATAATATATATATATATAATATCACTTACTGTTTAATCTCTTTACTGGGTTTTGAAATAATAAAACACATAAAATATATCACAATAAGGTATAAATCTCAAAGAATATATGTATATATATATTATATATATACACACAAGCATTTCAAATTAAAATGTATAAATATATATAGATAGATAGATTTTTCTTCTTTTGGATTCAGTATGAAAATGTTGGTACTATAATCAACTTTCAGATTAAATTAAAAATATTCCGAGATTCTATTTTTAAGGAAAATATCGAACTCTATGTGTAAAACATTTTTTTCATTAACACGTTTTTCAACTATTTGACAAACAAACGAATTCGAATATAACCATTATTTAATTCAATTATTAAAAAACAACAACTATTGCTTCAAAGTTTTAAACATATACTTATAAGTATGACTTATATATACTTCCAAAATAAAGCCATATTAAATACTATCTATACCTTATTGTCTTCTTGGTCTTTGAATAATCATATGTTTGTGTAATAAAGTTTTGTTTATTCTACTTTTAATAACGACCTTTCATTCTCTAAAATGTCTTTGATATGCGTAGAAAAGTTGCTCCTCAACATAAACAACGTTCAAAGCAGATGTTTTTCTCTTGTTTAAATGTAACAAGAAGCACAAAGTCCTGGTTTTCAAGCTAAAAGTTGTATATTGTTTGTCAAACGTTAATCCGAACAAACCGCGCCATGTGAAATGTTTCCTACGAGCTGCCGTAGCTTGGTTTCTATAGCGACGCGCGTAAACAAACGCTAGCAGCCACAGGTGTCCATCATGTCCGCCGAGGACCTGGAGAGTCTCTACACCGTGTTCGACGGCTCGTCCCCGGACGACGTGTCTCACGCGCGCCGGCTCTGGAGCTCCGTGTGGCTGCTGCCCCCGCAGGAGTCCCGCCTGGTGTCGGCGGCTGAGGTCCGCCAGAGGCTCCCCGTGTGTCGCGCGCAGAGACCCGGCACCGCCGCCGCCGCCGCGCGGCCGGAACCGGAAGCGCTGAGCGTGAAGGAGCTGCAGCAGCGCCAGCAGGAGCGGAAGCGCTTCCTCGCCATGGCCGACCAGAGGAAGGAGATCCTGGCGCTGCTGAGGCGCCAGCGGGAGAGAAGGATCCAGAAGGAGCTGCTGTCCCTGAAGGTTCGGTCCAGAAGCCACGAGTCCGGCGAGGAGGTGCAGAAGACGGACGGCTCCGTGGAGGACGTGGAGCTCGTGAGGAGGCTGGACTGAAGGTTTCGGAATAAAAATGTTGCTGGAGAATCTGAGGGGTTTACTCCGGGTACATTGAGCGCGTGACGTGTTAACATAATGTCGGGTTTAAAGGAGTGAGTGACGGTGACGTCCTCTGACGTCACGAGAAGATCGTGGATCACCAAACAAAGCTTGAAGCCACAAATAACATCAGTTCTAACGAGCATTGATGAGAAGCTGCTGCACTCCATGAACTCTGGTGACCTCAGCGTGACCCCAGCGTGACCTTTATGTATCAAACCTCAGAGTCCATCATGATGAGTCCCACAAGTAGAAGAGTCTCTGGTCAGGAGTCCCACACCAGGTGAATAGTCTTCAATCAAGTTAAGATTCCACAATCAGGTGAATAGTCTCTTGTCAGGTCAAGAACCACACATCACTAGAAGAGTCCCACACCAGTTGGTGAGTCCCACATCAGGAGAATAGTCCCATATCAGGTAGAGAGTCCAATGAGGAGAGAAATCCTTCCAGGCTGTTGCTCCTAAGCTTTGGAACGATCTTCTCTTTCTCTTTGCGCTTGATGATCTACTGACTCCTTCAAGAAACATCTCAAGACATTTTTATTTGTTCAGGCTTTTCCTTGCTTTCCTGGAACTCCTGTTGTGTTATCAGTTTTATCTTGATCTTTAAAGTATATACTTTATTGAATATTGTTTTGATTGTTTAAGCGCTTTGTGACCCTGGTCTGGAAAAGCGCTATATAAATAAAAATTACTAACTTACTTACTTACATCAGATGAAGAGTCCTACATCAGCACATGAGTCATACATCAGATGAAGAGTCCTACATCAGCAGATGAGTCCTACATCAGATGAAGAGTTCTACATCAGATGAAGGTCCTACATCAGCAGAAGAGTCCTACATCAGATGAAGAGTCCTACATCAGCACATGAATCATACATCAGATGAAGAGTCCTACATCAGCACATGAGTCCTACATTAGATGAAGAGTCCTACATTAGACGAACATTCCTACATCAGCACATGAGTCCTACATCAGATGAAGAGTCCTACATCAGCAGATGAGTCCTACATCAGATGAAGAGTCCTACATCAGATAAAGAGTCCTACATTAGATGAAGGGTCCTACATCAACAGATGAGTCCTACATCAGCAGATGAGTCCTACATCAGATGAAGAGTCCTACATCAGCAGATGAGTCATACATTAGATGAAGAGTCCTACATCAACGGGTGAGTCATACATCAGATGAAGAGTCCTATATCAGATGAAGGGTCCTACATCAACAGATGAGTCCTACATCAGCAGATGAGTCCTACATCAGATGAAGAGTCCTACATCAGATGTAGAGTCCTACATGAGATGAAGAGTCCTACATCAGCAGATGAGTCCTACATCAGATGAAGAGTCCTACATCAGATGAAGAGTCCTACATCAGATGAAGAGTCCTACATCAGCAGATGAGTCCTACATCAGATGAAGAGTCCTACATCAGATGAAGAGTCCTACATCAGCAGATGAGTCCTACATCAGATGAAGAGTCCTACATCAGATGTAGAGTCCTACATCAGATGAAGAGTCCTACATCAGCAGATGAGTCCTACATCAGATGAAGAGTCCTACATCAGATGAAGAGTCCTACATCAGCAGATGAGTCCTACATCAGATGAAGAGTCCTACATCAGCAGATGAGTCCTACATCAGATGAAGAGTCCTACATCAGATGTAGAGTCCTACATCAGATGAAGAGTCCTACATCAGATGAAGAGTCCTACATCAGATGAAGAGTCCTACATCAGATGACGAGTCCTACATCAGATGTAGAGTCCTACATCAGATGAAGAGTCCTACATCAGCAGATGAGTCCTACATCAGATGAAGAGTCCTACATCAGATGAAGAGTCCTACATCAGCAGATGAGTCCTACATCAGATGAAGAGTCCGACATCAGCAGATGAGTCCTACATCAGATGAAGAGTCCTACATCAGATGTAGAGTCCTACATCAGATGAAGAGTCCTACATCAGATGAAGAGTCCTACATCAGATGTAGAGTCCTACATCAGATGAAGAGTCCTACATCAGATGAAGAGTCCTACATCAGATGAAGAGTCCTACATCAGATGAAGAGTCCTACATCAGATGAAGAGTCCTACATCAGATGAAGAGTCCTACATCAGATGTAGAGTCCTACATCAGATGAAGAGTCCTACATCAGATGAAGAGTCCTACAT